>NW_020654878.1:12189928-12223892 GCF_003589595.1 Hyposmocoma kahamanoa
ATGAAATTGCCGTTTTATTGCAATAGGTTCTTTGAATTTTCATAGAATCTTCATGGTTTGAGGTTTTCGAATGAAACTTTTTTCAAATGGTTTCTGTGATTTTCTTTTTTTTTAAAATTTGAAACATTTGAATATCGACTTTCAATTGTTTTTGTTATTCAATTTAGACAAGAAAGATGGATACTGCGAAAATTCGAGTGATTTTTGAATACGAGTTCCGACGCGGAACTAACGCGGCAGAAACAGCCCGCAATATCAATGCTGCGTTTGGAGAGGGGTCTACTAATGAACGCACCATGCGATTTTGGTTTAAACGCTTTCGTGATGGAAATTTCGACTTAAAGAACGAGCCACGAGGAAGACCGCCCACACAGGTGAATAACGATGAATTAAGAGAGATAGTGGAAGCCGATCCTAGTCAAACTACCCAGGAATTAGCGGCATGGTTTAACGTTACCTTACCCACAATATTGACTCACTTGCGTCAAATCAATAAAATAAAAAAATACGAAAAATGGGTGCCTCATGATTTGACTGATCTGCAGAAAGAGACGCGTGTTGAAACTTGTGTTGCCTTGTTGAACCGGTACAGAAATGAAGGAATATTGGATCGAATTATAACATGTGATGAAAAGTGGATTCTTTATGATAACCGGAAAAGAAAAATGCAATGGCTGACCCCAGGTCAAATGCCACAACAGTGTCCTAAAGCAAAACTTACCAATAAAAAGGTAATGGTAACTGTTTGGTGGTCTCAGCATGGTGTTATTCACTATAGTTTTCTCCGATCTGGTCAAGCAATAACGGCAGATGTCTATTGTGCCGAACTCCGAACCATGTTGACAAAACTAGCAGTAAAACAGCCCCGACTCATGAATCGATCTTCACCATTATTGCTCCACGACAACGCGAGACCTCACACAGCACGAGAAACCATTTTGACCCTTCAGGAACTGCAGTTAGAAACCATTCGTCATCCTCCGTATTCACCAGACCTTGCTCCAACGGACTACCATTTTTTTCGTGATTTGGACAATTATCTACGTGACAAGAAGTTTTCTTCCCAGGAGGCAGTACAAAATGCTTTCACACAGTTTGTGCAGTCTAGATCGTCGGAGTTCTATCGCAAAGGCATTAATAACCTTCCCATTAGATGGCAGCAATGTATAGATAATAATGGCAACTATTTTGATTAAATAAATTTGTTAAAAATTTAAAAAATAAACAATTTATTTTTTATTTTACTTTGTTGGTGTTTAATATTTTATTTAATAGATTTTCAGTACAAATCGGCAATTTCATACTTTAACCCCTATTATTTATTTCATTAGAGAATACAATATTTACTATCGTCTTTATTATGGAATTACGTAGATTACGCATAAAGCAAACGGTCTACTATTAGCCGGCCTGATTTTCTGTACATAAATAAAATAAATGTTTAATAACTATTGTTTTAACCTTCTTTGATTACCTCAATCTCTGATGCTTTTTGGGCATTTGTAAAGTTAGTAGCAGTAAAGTTCCTTGTGAAAGAGTTCGTCCAGGGAAATGCTGACATCTTGTCTATTTCTGCCGCCAAACAGTAATGTGAGCATTACTGCATTTCGGTTTGAAGCGTAAGTGTGCTAGTGAAATTGCACAGGCACACGGGACTTGTCAACTTATGTCCCAGGGTGACGGGCGCAGTGTCAGTGTTCTACAAATACTTTACAATTTAAAGCTCTGAGTGGCATTGCGTCTGTTATGGACAGGCGTGTCGCTTACCACCAGGTGCACATCTTGTTTGTCCCGTCACTTGGTATCATAAAAACAAAATCAAAAAAAAATATCTTTGTGATGTTTCTTTTTACACAATGATAATTCGTATTGAAGAGGACTTTATTATTATTATATTTATTTTAGACTCTCACCTCTCCCAAGGCCTAAAATATTAATTTAGAATTTTTAAATGGGAGAGGCGGTATTTCCCAGCAATGGCACAGTCGGCTGGGGTCAGGGACTCAGGTCCAAGAACCGGCGAACAATACGTGCCGTATCGAGCTGGACCACCTTCTGCATTTGTGCTGGAAGCGACACGCCACAGAAGTCCAACCGCCTTAAGCTGTTAGAAAGGCTGACTGGAATTAACCCATTTGCGGACAAAACAATTGGGAGCATTTCAGTGGAGGCCACATCCCACATGTCGGTGATCTGTACAAAACACGCCAGGTCGTGCGCCAGGTCGAGATACTTCCGGCGTTTCTCGGTTTCAGCTTTCACGAGACCCTCGTCATGCGGGATGGTGACGTCCACAAGTAATACACTCGACTGCGATCGATCTAATATCACAATATCAGGCTTATTCGCAAGAATAGTCCTGTCCGTGATAATAGATCGATCCCAATAGATTTTGGTGCGGTCATCTTCGAGTATTGGCTCCGGTGAATACTTGTAATATGGCAAACTCTGTTGCACTAGTCCGTACTTGAGAGCGAGCTCTTGGTGTAATATTTTGGCTGCCTGTTTGTGTCTGTGCAAGTACTCAGTGTTAGCAAAAGCAGAACAACCGGAAACAATATGCCTAAGTGACTCTCCGGGACGGCCACATGCCCGACAAATGCCTACTGTGCCGTCCTTTAGGATATATTTCCGATAGTTCCGCGTCTAGATAACCTGATCCTGTATTGCACAGACAAAACCTTCGGTTTCCCCAAAGAGGTTCCCGAAACGCAGCCAATGTAGGGATTTATGGTCCATAAAAGGCTCTTGGAGTACCTTGAAGAACCTCGCAAGGAGCTCCTTCTCTTTCCATGCGGATTCGCGGTCAGAGGTGCTAAGCGCCACCGGATCTCGCCATTCCTTTCTGGCCAACGATAAGGGAGTTAGCCCTTTATCACGTGTATTATTATTATTATTATGAGGGTGGCTTTATTCAGGGCCTATGCATCCCCTCATCACTGCGACCATTGATTGATATATTGTGATCACCACTAATTACAGTGCAGAGCCAAGGCTGACAGCATTGAAAAACTGAAGGACTTTCCTGGCTCCGACAGATTTAATGTCCTCTGGTTGTGGCATGTGCCTTCCCAGTACGGAACTTCGTACGCCTATCAGGGGGTAGCATTGCGTGAGTAAATGAACAGGAGTTTCATCTATAGCATTCTTAAGGACTAGCCACACACATCAGGGCCGTGGCCGGGACGTGGCCGGGGTGTGCTGGTTTGTATGAACTGCGGACCCGTCCCGGCGCCGGCCCGGACACGGACATGTGTGAACGAGTTCATTTACGCAACGATATTTTTTTGAGCCCCTGACGGAGCACGGCCCGTCCACGTCCCGAATATTTGCGGATAGACCATTATGCCATTCCTGTCCAATGACAGGGCTTCTCTACAGTGTTTGGCACTATAGGCAGATATCAGGGCTTTTGAATGCTCAAGACCCTTGTTCTGTAGCCACACTTATCGGGAGAGGTGTGTGCTCTCGTTAGGCAGAGTGAGGTTTTCCAGGCTGTATGCTATCCCTATGAGGGTTCGGGTCCAATAAATGACCCTCGATGTCAGAGTGGCTTGGAACCCAGCGCAATACCACTGTATTACTTTCCCCGAGAGTGTTCAGTATATTTACACAGTTCTCTACAATCCTCGATGTTTGGGTGACTTTCTGAGTTTATGTAAATATGCTTGTCAACGTAGCCTCTCTTCAGGTTCAAATCCGCACAAGTAATTATGACATACACTTCGGCCTGAAAGATAGAGAGGAGTGTCGTCCCATGTTCAGCTTGTAGCTGAGTCTGGGTCTCACACCGTGTATACCACAGCCTACGTTGGGTCCCATCTTAGACCCATCGGTATACCATAGAAGGCTACCGTCCTTCCAGGTGAGAGTGTTAATTTCCCAGTCCTCGCTAGTTGGAAATTCTACCTGGTAGCGTTTTTTAAAGTTTTGTTTGGGAAGCATGACATCAGAAGTCATTCCCAGAACAGAGTGTTCTAGAATTGAGTCTTGGGCTGATCTCAATGTCTGGGAGAGCCATCTACTCCTTAACCTAGTGGTAAGCCTGTACATGCTGGTACTGCCCTCCCTCTGTATGAATAAATGCAGAGGAGTCAGTTCCGCAATGCATTTAGGGCTGCCCCAGGTGTGGTGGACATAGCTCCCGTTGCTAGCAGGCACGCGATGCGCTGTAGACTGCCCAACAATGTGACAATTTGTGATTGTTTAGCTGACTTTAGCACTCCAAGCAATAGAGGCGTAAGTCGCTATGGGCCTCACAATTGCCTTATATAACCAGAGAGTCATCTTTGGTTTTAGACCCCAACACTGTCCCGCCATACGGCTACAGATACCTAAGGCCATCTTGGCTTTGTTGATCGTGTTAACTACATGGTGATTCCACCTTAGGGTTTGATCTACAGTTATCCCTAGATATTTGACTTCTGCGGAAAAGTCCACAGCCCTGCCACCAAGAATTGATTCCACTAGTTTGTCTAGTTTCCGTCTCCTGATGAAGGGGACAATAGTTGTCTTTTCCGCATTGATTGATAATTCGTTATCTTGACACCACGCGGAAATGGTGTCAAGTGCTCCTTGCATAAGTGATGATATAGTACTTTGGCAGTGCCATCGAACTGTGATCACCAGGTCATCCGCATATCCCTGAGCGTCAATATTCAATTCAGACAACCTATACAGGAGCTGATCCACAGCAAGAGTCCACAGGAGAGGAATCGCTGTTTATGATTTTCCACTTTCAAGCCGTTTTTATTATTTCATTTATTACATCATAGTATTCAAATATATTATCATTTCATTGAATGAATTATATTTATTCGTTGAAAATATGGTTTTCAAAAGATGGTACAAGTAGGTAAGTATACATATTAAAACAACTCTCGTATTTACCGATATTAGCATGCAAATCGATGGGCATCTTTATTTTAACAGCTTAATAAAGCCAAAGAAATTCCTATTAATTAATTTATTTATTTAATTACATAATGGATAGTACTGAGAAAGGCATCTCATACAGACAAACTATTAGGGTGTTGCAATGTAAAAGTATACATTGACTTATTTAATCTTAGAAAAATAAAAATACAGCGAAATATTATATTATAGCTTAATTTTTAAGATTACATATTATAACAGTAGTTACTGTCGTGTCATGAAGATGTCAATAATATAAAAATAATATAAGTATATATAAATTTTATTAAATAAGTTAAACGATCAAATTTATTGAGATTTATGTGTAAAGAGGTTCTTAATAGAATAGAAACTTTTATCTCTTAGCCATGACATCACTTTAGTTGCAACAATACGAAGATAAATAATAACGCGTACTCTCTAGCAAAGTCGCTAAAACTGTCACTAGTGTACAGGTCCTTTCATTTCCATTGTGGCCCAATTACTGGATTTCAAAGTATTATTAGTGTTATGACTTTAAACTTAAATTATCAAAGTGAATTAAAGAATATTGTGCTGTACGAAAGGTATGTTAAAAGTAATAAACTGACCGCAGTCATCAGACGTTGATTTATTCATAAAGATATTAGGTACGATGTTGGTATAGATGTTGTCTAAACAAGACTTACAACATTGAAAAAGTGAAATGAGCCCATTACTTATACTACGATCTTGTAATAAATTAACAATGATGCCTGAAGTAATATATTATTTATTTTGCCTAAAACCTCGTCTAATCAGCTTATCAGACTATCTGTAAGATGAACGTGAGTGATCTCAAGCTTAATATAATAGAAATAATTTGTTAATTTAACAAAAAAAAAGCATCATAGTACACATGCATTCTGCAATATGCAGAATATATTTATATGCCGGTCAAGAAATAGACTCACAATATCTGTACATACTTTATATAATTAATTATAAAAATTTTATATAATTACTAATGAATGTTAGAAATTATACAAGTCTTAAGTATAAGGTTACAATGCATTATAATCAACCTGCAAGCAGATGTGCCAATATTAGTGGATTTAATGTTTGGTCTCTGTAGTTTCAAATTAATGTACAACATTTGTAAATTATATTATTTATTACCATAGAAACAATAGCGCAGAATGGCCGTCTGTTTGCGTATCGTATCGTATATATTACTTCAATTATATGTCAAAATTTGTTGCATGAATTTGGTAATTGTACATAATCAAAACCTTAACAAATAGACAAAGTTATGAAAGTGACATATTGTGCCATCAATTAGAATTTAAAAAAATTAGCTCATAGCACAAATATAAGAAAATACAACTCAACAGAAGATTAAAAAAAACATACTGGCTATGGGTAAGTTATTAAATTATGTAAGTTACGTGTAAAGCAATGCTGGATTTGACTTTTTAAGGAGAAATCCCAAGATCAATATAATTGCACCTAAATAAGCAAAGCTCAATCATTCCCACTTGTGTGAGACTCTGATTCCTCTTTATTGCCGATGCAGGAACCGTGTGAGAAATTTAAAAATACCTCCCTCCTAGTAACTACTTTAA
Source organism: Hyposmocoma kahamanoa (assembly GCF_003589595.1). Classification (NCBI taxonomy): domain Eukaryota; kingdom Metazoa; phylum Arthropoda; class Insecta; order Lepidoptera; family Cosmopterigidae; genus Hyposmocoma; species Hyposmocoma kahamanoa. Next base: position 12,196,426 of record NW_020654878.1, read on the forward strand.
ATGACACTCAGAATAATATTATTATGTATAGCGATGGATGGATATACATATAGGTTTGCAACTTGACTACCTAGACCACAATTAACAAATATGTATTATTTATGATATAAGGAAAATGACGGGACGAACAAGTTGCGCGCCCAATGGCAAGCGACACGCCTATTCACAGATGCTGCGCATTGCCATTCAGAATTTGAAATCGCAAACCATCCGAGGGGCACCGCCACCGCTCTCGTCACTCCGAGACACAAAGTTGACAAGTCCCAAGTGCCTACAATTTCATCAGCACCCACACCCCTCAAAACTGGAACAATGCCCACTGGTATCCGATTATGGAATTCCCTTCAGTAAGAGTCTCGCAAGAAATAAAGCAATATGAGACATAATTTGCATGTGTAATTACATAGTTTGCCATTTCATTATAGACTTGTAGTAAATTCCATTCTGTTGATATTTATAATTTTATTTTAAATTACTAACTACTTTATTTGACATAATATAGGCATTATTTTGCAAGTTATTCTAAGTGGCAGATAACAGATTACTGTTACATTAGAAAGAAAGAAAGAAAGAAAAATAATTTATTTGGCAACATTTTACAATAAATAATACAAAACAAACACAATTATACATCATATGTTACCAAAACGGTCACCACTCAGCTTTGTGTAATGAGACGTTGAAGAACGCCTCATTACGCTGGTTTTCAGTGGCACCATAAATTGACAAAAAGAAAGATGGCGCCTCGTCCAAGCAGGCGGAAAGGTAAAATAAAACAAAAAAGAAATATAAAGATTAGGTATAAAACTTAATTACAAATAAAAATCAAAACTTAAAATATTAAACAACACCATAAACTAATCCTAACATAGATACATAATAATAAAAATGAAATAAATACCAAAATTGTGATTATAATGTAGTGTAAGTGAGGTGAGTATACGTAGTGTAAGTGAGGTGAGTATATGTAGTGTAAGTGAGGTGAGTATATGTAGTGTAAGTGAGGTGATTAGTGTTAACACATTGTACAAATTGGCTCTGATCACTTTTTAAGATCTTTTCAAGCAACGCACGACTACCTTATGTCGTGAGATTATAATTGAGTTGATAATAAAAACTTCTTATATGCTAATTTAAAAGAGGCAACAGATTTGGAATTTCGTATTGGTGGTGGTATATCGTTCCAACATTTTGTGGCAGCAAATCGGAAACTGCCACGAAAGGCAGTCGTGCGGTGGGAAGGACACATAAGACGAACTGCAAATCGCACATTCTGTTGAGAAATCGTAAGCTTTTCGTAGAGGTAAGAAGGCTCTCGATTCTTTATTACTCCGAAAAGCAAACTTGCAAGATGTAACTTACGACGCGCCTCCATGTTCATGAGGTTGAATTTATTTAAGAACGGGGTAATGTGAGATCGACGGGGAACAGGGAAACAGAAACGTGCACAGGCATTCTGGACCCGCTGAATCACTTTCTTCGTCCGGGTTAGGAGACATCCGCCCATTACTGTGCTCGCATAATTTAATTTTGATAGAATTAGGGCATCGCACATCTTAATTCGCATGTCTACACTAAGAAAGTTGCGGATTTTATAAAGTACCTTTAATCTATAGAAACAGCTGCGCATAGTTTCGAGTACATGTCCTTCAAAATGCAACCGTTCATCCATTAGAAGACCCAAATTACGGGCTTCAAACACACGTTCCAAGTTGTCACCCCTTACAGAAACTTGAGGATTCTGACTCTGAATGCGGTCTATTTGGCTCCGCGTACCCAATAACATGAACTTGGATTTACTAGAGTTTAAAACCAGACTATTTGATTCACACCAGTGGGCTATTCGACATAAATCATCGTTCAATTCGGCTACGGCCACTACTGTGGAACTAGGCTTAAATGATTTATATAATTGAATATCGTCTGCATATATATGGTAATCACAATTTACAATAGATTTAATGATGTCCGCACTATACATAATAAAAAGGACTGGACCAAGGATTGATCCTTGCGGGAGTCCCCTTGTAACAGGCATCGACGAGGATATGGAATTAGTACCGTCTTCATTATTAACACTGATATATTGGGTACGGCCAGAGAGGTAACTCGCAAACCACTTCAGTGTCAAATTATCGAAACCATAAAATGCCAACTTAGACAAGAGCAACCTAACATTTATAGTGTCAAATGCGCGTGAAAAGTCCAGAAAAACCAGCAAAGATCCTTCTCCAGTATCACGTGCGGCTAAGATATTATCTACAACATCTATGAGAGCAGTTGCGGTGCTGCGGGACTTTCTGAAACCAGACTGTTTCTTAGGCAGAATATTATAAGTCTCAGCAAACTCTGTTATCTGTGTACCGACAACTCTCTCCAGGATTTTTGACAGAAGTGGGAGAATACTTATAGGTCGAAGATCTTCATACTTATTAGGATTCTGGTTTTTGGGTATTGGTTTTACAATAGCTATTTTCCATTGTTCAGGGAAAACACCAGTAGTAATGGATTTGTTTATAATCGTTGTAATTATTGATAAAGTACGGGGTAACGTTAGCAGGATCATATTTAAATTGATACCATCGTCGCCCTGGGCATTCGTGGAAAGCGATTTTATAATATTAAAGACCGTCGTTTCGGAAATAGGTTTTAAGGTTAAAATTCCAGGACCAAATCTATTGCATTCAAAATCATTTAACAGAGACATGCTGATATCGTCTTTACCAGGTAAATCAAGAAAATGTTGATTGATATTATTTGGGTTACGTAAATTAACGGGTAGCACACAGTTTTTTTTCTTAAAATCAGCCACATTTTTTTTTATATTTATCCACAATGTGCGGGGATTTTTGATAGTATTGATATGTTGACTAAAGTAGGCAAACTTCTCACTTTGAATAGCGGAATAGACAGTGTTTTTTAAATCTTTATAGAAGTTTTTATGTGCATCTAATTTAGTACGTCTACTCTTAGAGTGAGCCTCGTCCCGTAACTTCATCATTTTCTTTATTGTGGGAGTGATCCAAGGATGTGAACTGTCTTTAATCTGAACTGATTTTATTGGAGCAAAAGAATTGAATATATGCAAAATCTCTCTATTAAAGGCTTCAACCATATCATTTACATTGTCAGATTCCAGGCTCTCCCATGGAAAAGAGTTAACAGCAGAGTCAAAAGTCACAAGGTCCATATCTTTTAAAGGTCTATAGGTAATACGTTTAACCGGAAGTTTAACTTTTTTTACTTTCAATTCACAAGTGAGAAAAGCGTGAGCACTTAGATCCGGAATATAATTAACAGAAACATTATCAATGCATGCATTAGAGCAAATTATGTCAATTAATGTTTCACTGTACGTTGTGAAATGAGTAGGTTCCGTCACAAGTTGATCAATATTCATGCAATTAAAAAAATTTGACAATTTTATTGTTTTGAGTTCTTGCGCGTCTAAAAGATTTATGTTAAAATCCCCAAGAAGGACAAGATAATCATAGTTTCCGAGTGAGGAAATAGTTTCACTCAGGGCATCGAGAAAAGCATCCACGCTAACCCATTGAGGGCGGTACGCTGTACCTATTGTAATTTTAATATTATTAATATTAAGACCCAACCACATCTGCTCCACGGGCGGCGCAGGTGGATGCGTAATGACGCGGGTATTGATACCGTGTTTGAGATAGAACCCAACGCCACCACCGCGAGAGCGTATATTGGCCAGACGTGGGGCATGGCGCAGGCGATACCCGGGAGGCGCGGGCGCTCGACCCTCCTGGCCAGCGTGCAACCAGGTCTCGTTGATAGCCATGACGTCAACGTTGAAACGTTCCATGGCCACGAGGAACTCATCATGACGCGTACCAAGAGATCCAGCGTTTAGCAGCCCGATAGTCAATCCTTTGCTTTTTTTAAATTGTATAACAATGGAAAAAGAAATTTGATGAAACTTGTCATGTACTAAGAACTTGCAAAGAAGTGTTACGTGTCGCCAATCAGTGTTAATTATGTGTTTGTGTGCACCATTATGTAAAGTCACAGTTACGTGTATGTGTTTGTGTATACGACTATGTGAAAGCAAAGTTAGTCGTATGGGATATAATAAGCGCCTTGAATAAAATATATATAATACTAACAACTTAATTGTTACCCTCATCAATACAAAAAATAGTTTTAACACACAACTAATAAAGGAATTTATACTTAACAAAAAATAGCATTCAAAGCAACGGCGTACAGCGCAATATAGAATCAACAGAAAACAATAACTAAAAACGTGAAACAAAATATTATAAAATTTAAAAACATAATTGTCTCTCAAGGCGATAAATGCTATTAACAAAATGCAATGAAGGAATTGTACCAACTGTATCATTGACCAAAAATTTTAACTAATTCATCGTCAGTACGTATTCGATGTCGCGGTGAACCATGTTCCTTGCGTACAAAAATCTTCCCTTCTCGTGTCCATACATATTTCCATTGAGTGCGTAAGGCTTCTCCACGCGCTTTATAGAAAAGTTGCCGGTTCATGCGAGTCAACCTCTCATTGACGTAGAAACGTTGCGTGTCAGAATCGACCCCTAGGCCTGCAGTAGTAGCCCCGCGGCGCACGCGCGCGGCCTCCAGCAGTTGGTCACGGTGCGCTCGGCGTGCGAGCCGCACAACGATAGGGCGCGGGCGCGGTCGCGACCCGGCTTCTTCCATGCGACGCACGGGCCCCGCTCGCTCCACACTTACAATGTCTCGTTCCTCCAGATTTACGCCTAGTTTAGTTGCAACGGTCAGCGCGAGGTGAATGTACCTTTCATGGTTTTGTTCAGGAATTCCAGCAATCTCAATATCGTTCCTCAATAGTTCTTGATCGCGATCGTTCAATTCCAGCTTGAGCTCAGTTATTGCATTTTGAAGAGAAGACGCGGCCATGGCCGATCCATCCCGCTGGAAACGCTCTACGATCTCCAGGCGCTCCGCGAGATCGTCGACCCGCCTGTTACAAATGTTGACAGCAGCGGTCAAGTCAGTTACGGCTATTTTAAATTCTCGCAACTCAGCTTTCATCTCCTCTCTGAACAGTCGCAGTTCATTGACCAATTCAGACTCAATGGTTTGTTTTGCTGGTGGAGAAGGCGACAGAGGCGATGAGGGAATAGGGGACTGATTTTTCGGGGCAACACGACTTCGCAATGTCACATTCGAAGAGCATTCCTTGCTGTCAGAATGTAGCGGTAGATCACGCTTGATCGGTGTGTTCGTGTTATCAGTCTTTGGTTCCCTGCTTACACATTCCTGACATTTCCATTTGTTTCTATGTTCCACAGTCATAGTATTGTGAAATCGCTTTTCACTAACATTTGCGCACAGGAGATCATAGTATTTAGAGCAATGTTTACATGTTAGGTATTGTCTATTCACAATTTCTTGCGAACATCCACCGCACGTCATATTTTTCGTAACTAGTGGCGACATCTTTCGAACGTACAGTGAACCTTGTCGCCCCGGTTTGTTCACAAAAAGGAACGAAAACGCAGGTCGATGATTCTATCCGCAATGTCGTTAAAGTTCGATCGATTGTTCCTAGATGGCGCTTTTTAAGGAGCGACAAAGCAAAAGCCCGCACGTCCACCCACTTTTTAAATAATAAAGTATTAGGGAAAAATTACAACGGGGTTTTGATAAAAAGGATCTCCCAACAAACTTGTAACACTCAATTATCTCAATGATAGTGATAACGAACGTCCACTTTTAATGTTCTTTGTTCTACACAACCATAAGAAGACTATTAGCAGATGTCAACAATTCGCCACAACACAGTTTAAAAAAATGTAAAAAATTCACTTTCACAGTTTATAGTTTAACGAAATAACATTTGCACAGAATATTTGGGGTCCAATACACTAAATGATTTGTACTTTAAGCCAAAACACTTCGAATTCAATTTTTATACTTTAAACAATCGCGGAGTCGATGTTACTTGGACGGCAGCGCCATCTATCCTCCATTACCAAATTGTTGGCTGACAGCTGCTTTTATTGACAGGATTCAATCTCCTGACATTAATCATTCTATTCAAAACTCAATTTACAAATATTTCAATTAATCAGGTAATAGAGAGGAACTGTAACAACACATCGACAGCTAAAGAAAGCCTGCCTAAAAAGTATGTGAACAAAATCAATCGTTCATTAAACCTGCTGCATCAGATTATTCGGAGAATTTGCGAATTTGCAAATACCTCGAAAAGGATAACCATATTGCATTTTTTTTGAGAAATCGTGCCTGCCATCTTGGATTCAGAAATGAGTGCCGTATTCGTAATAGCATCCCCAAATAGCTCGAAAACGATACCCAACTTGCCATTATTCGAAAAATCGTGCCCTCCATCTTGGATTTAGAAATAAGTGCCATATTCATAATGAGCATCCCCAAATACCTCTAAAAGGATAACCATATTGCATTTTTTTTTAATCGTGTCCGCCATCTTGGATTTACAAACAAGTGCCATATTCGTAATGAAGACCCCCAAACACCTCGAAAACGATACCCAACTTGCTATTATTCGAAAAATCGTACCCGCCATCTTGGATTTAGAAATGAGTGCCATATTCGTAATGAGCACCCCCAAATACGTCGAAAAGCATACACATATTGCATTTTTTTTTGAAAAATCGTGTCAGCCATCTTGGATTTACAGACAAGTGCCATATTCGTAATGAGCACCCCCAAATACCTATTAAACAATACCCAACTTGCCATTATTCGAAAAATCGTGCCCGCCATCTTGGATTTACAAATGAGTGCCATATTCTTAATGAGCATCCCCAAATACCTCGAAAAGGATATCCATGTTGCATTTTTTTCATAAATCTTGTCCACCATCTTGGATTTACAAACAAGTGCCATATTCGTAACGAGCACCCCCAAATACCTCGAAAACGATACTCAACTTGCCATTATTCGAATAAACGTGCCCGCCATCTTGGATTTAGAAATGAGTGCTATATTCGTAATGAGCATCCCCAAATACCTCGAAAAGGATACCCATATTGCATTTTTTTTTGATAAATCGTGTCCGCCATCTTGGATTTACAAATAAGTGCTATATTCGTGATGAGCACCCCCAAATATCTCAAAAACGCCCATACCCAACTTGCCATTATTTGAGAAATCGTGCCCGCCATCTTGCATTTAGAAATGCGAAAAGTCCTGTCAGCCATCATGACTGTATTCAGATATAAATGTCATTTCCAGAAGGATTACCAAAAATAATTTTTTGAAAATTGTTGGCAACCATCTTGGACTTAGAAATTAATGCCACATTCTCAATAAGCACTCCCAAACAACTCGAAAACGTCTATAATTCTCGATCGACAATGTCTATTATGTCTGTAGGCTCCTAATCGACTCGAATCGACACGGTCGATCGACAATGTCGATCGCATCTGTAGGCACCTATACGCACTTCACTAGAAAAGTTAACGGTAAGACTCAACTTTACTTCTGTTAGCATTATCTAGTATCTATCACTACATATTCGATTGTCTATTTAGACATGCGAGTAACATTTTAAAGTCATATTTAATTCTTACACTAATGTTACAATGCATTTATGAAATGGTTATTTATGTTAAGAAAAATATTTTTTTTTTTATAAAAAATAGTGTCAGACAGAATATTAACACGAGGAATAAAAAATAACCAGCTATTTTTAATAGTCGTCTTCATAAAGTCTCAAATTCATTTAAGGGCCAATGTATACGCTTCTATAATAAGATTCCGATTGATATTCAAAACTTGCCATTTATGAAGTTTAAAACTATTATAAAAACAAAAACATTTAGTATAAAACTAAAGGTTTATTATACAACTTCTGCGTACTTGGATGACAAAAATCCTTGGTAGTGAAAGAACCCGTTGGTTCTATCAGGTATTCTCGATTTAAGATGTTTAAATTAAATATTGTAATGATAAATATATCCAAATGTATATATTTACAAAGAGCAACCCCTAGAGTTTCTTGCTCATTCTTCTCAGGGGAATCTGCCTTACGAATGAGCAGTAGGTACCTAAAGTTTAATCAGTACGACGATTTTAAGTGTAATTTGCTTACCCATGAAATAAAGATTATTTAACTTTGACTTTGAAAAGTTTTGTGTATGCTGTTCCTCTAATGTAACTTATTCAAATTTAATAATAAAATAATCGAAGTTTGGAAATACAAAATGCTGTCAGAGCATGAGTGTACCAATTATGGATTCACAATGAAAAATATTCATACCACGTTATTGCTAGACATTAATTAAGAAACAAAAAAATAGTTTTAGTTTTTCCAATGTGTGGTCAAGAGTTTTACATGAATCTATATACCTATTACCAAATATACAACACCGTTCAGTACGCGACGACGCGCTGGCGAGCATAAAATCGTATTCAATGCTCTCCCGCGCCATGCACCCGTCTGCAGGCTTCCGCTGGCTCTAAAGCGACGAATTCGACAAAAAAATAAGTATATGGCATGGCTCCCAAATGGTATACATACCAGCCATATACGTCATTCCCTGGTGCCATAAATGACAAAATCGTATTTTATTTGAAAAACGATATATTACTTTTATTTCGTAGGTATTTTTTAAATTTATTCTGTTTCTCCCCTTCTTTTGATAAGTTCCATTGACTCCGTCTGCAAAAGAGATCAATGAAACAATATTACATTCAGTATTTGATATACGTAATTCTGAAAGACGTTTTCTTATTGAACCTTTCACATGACGATTCTCCAATGCCAGCACTCAATATATTATCATGTGTATATTATATATGCATATTTTACTTATACATACGCATTTTTACGGGTTCTAAAGAAACAGTTGTATCTACTGTACTGGACGACATAGTGTCTTTTAGTATTTAGTTGCCATATTTGTGGAATACGGTTAGCGCTTGCTTGCCTTGCTTAGTAGTAACAGCATTATCCACTAATATAGGTTAAATCCTTTTATGGGGTCCTGGATGTTGCCTGACTGGTCAGATATCAAACACGAAGTTATTAAGTTTTTTTTTAAATAAGTGCGCCTTTGACCTTCATCTCCCCTGAAGGAAAGTGAAGATGACGTCGACGGGTGTGTAATATATCATATAAATTTTTTTAACATAACGCTCAATTGTCATAATTTCATTTCAAATAAACTCATTTAATATAACAATTCACTTCATATAACAAACTTTTAATATAAACTTAAATATTATAATTTCACTTTATATAACAATCATGTACTCTAACACTCATTTCTAATAACAATCATAAGTTATAAACCTCAGTTAATATAACAACAATTTATATAAATATCATTTAACCTAACGCCTGATTATACGCAAGTAGCAAATGATTTTGAGCAAGTTGCCCTCTACTTCAGCCATGAGACAAATTGTTTATCGCGGGAAGAGTAAGGGGAAACCAGTTTTTATGGAACCTACGAGTGTCTATTTTACAATACACCATGATGGCTTACAAATTCATGAAGAAAATTTTGTGATCTGTGATGAAATTTTCAATGCCAAAATTTCCACCGCATTTGTGGAGTATTTCCGAGTTACAAAAAAAAGGGTTACCTAGGACCCAAAATAGTGCAGAGTCATGGCACCACCGAATAAATCAATTGATAGATGTTAAAAACCCTGGATTTTATAAGTTGGCACATGAACTATTAAAAGAAAGTTTTGTAATATTAGGCAACATCGAAAAAATATTAAATGGGGAAACTCCGCCAAAAAAGAAAAAAAGAAATGGAAATGCAAACAAAAACATAGACAATATTTTGAAAAATATTGACGAATATACTGAATGTCAATTTTTAAGAAGCATAGCTTCGAACTTAAATTTAAAAAGAAATTTCTAATGAATATTAATTATAATAATTATGAATATAAACTAATTTTTTCCTATGTTTTACTAAATAAATGCTGATTATATGTGTATAATTCTTTTATTTCAATTTCAACAAACGATATTCCTAAAACTAATAGTATATCAATTATAATTTGACCTGAAACTATGTTCGTAAACGCAAACAAATTCGCTTCTGGCACTCGCCGGCCGCTACCGCGGCACGCTCGCTGCGCTCGCTCGGCTCGTGCGGCTTTTTCATATACTAACCTAACCTAACCTACTAAATAGAGGACGCAACCAAGATTTGACCTATGTGAAATACATTTGTTTTCTTTTAAACCACCAAGGAATCCAGTGTGTAACAATAATAATTTTGTCGAAACGAAGATTCAGCTATATAAACTATACTATTGAAAACATAAAGTTACACTCTAGTATCGAACAGACAAGTACCACGGCGAGCCGGGTTTAACTTTATTATTTATAAAAAATGACATTATACTATGTGAAAATTATCAGAATTGACAATATATGAAATGACAGTTATATGATATGAGCTTTATTTTAAAAAAAGTTATAAAATGTGAATGTTATATCAAACAACAATTATATGAAGTTAAAATATAGGAACTGAAATTAGTCCAAATGAAAATTATATTATATGAACGGTATATGTTCTGAAATTAGTTTATTTGATTTTCGAACAACTGAGACGCACCCGACGTCGACGGTGGAACATGTACATCTAAATAAAGCCTATTCACTCTCGCCTTGAAAAGGCCCAAGTTCAGAAAAGCGAATAGGCACGAGCAGAATAGGAAGGCAGAGTTGAACGTGGCATTGCGTCGTGTCCAACCAAGAAGCAAGTTCACACTACTCTACTATATGTTTATGACTATCCAAAAGTTTATTATTGTCAATATAGCAATAATTTACCTCCTGATTGAGACGATACCACCTACAAATTGTTTTTAAATATTCATGACTGTGCTAAAAAGTATTGTTATACAAATTTTTACTTTTTATAGGAAACTGACAAAACTCCTATTGCATCCGTACCTATATTAAAACCTAACAAACTCTGTAATGGCAATTCTTCCAAACTGATGTCTCATTCTTTCTGCATGAGTAAATCTTATATAGCTTCCAGTTGAATCGTTTATAATGATCCCCAAAAACTCTGTCTCAATTCGCCACTATGTCGCCACTTAAGAGCACTAAGGGTCGTCTTCTAAAGCTCTACTCAATGCTCAAGTCAGGACTTGAGTATGATTCAAAGCACTAGAAATCATACTCAAGTCCTTGTCATTAGGGTCGTATTTCCAGTGCTTGAAATCATACTTAAGTCTGCTCAAATGCTGACTTGAGCATTGAGTAGAGTTCTGGAATACGACCCTTAAGAACACACAATTAGTTCAAAAATAACCTTCTAGTGCATAGGTTCCCAAACTTTTTGGCTCATCGTCCACTTAGGCAAGATAAAAAAAATTCTATACCCACCACCCCAAAAAATATTTGAAAACACGTATTTTTATAATTATTAATACAAAGATCGAACACACAGAAAAATTCCTTCGATCCGGCCGGATTCGAACCGACATCTTCTAACTTACCGTGCCAGACGCTATACCAACTAAGCGACGAAACGAACCAAGCGGAAGAACCTCACGAATTTTTCTATGTGCTTGCGTATGTGTGTCTTTGGTTTTTCAACGACTTTGTAGTCTTAGCGCCATCTATGAGAAATCTATGGAAGATTTATCACCGAGTTAGTACCTTTTAGTTAGTATTTTTATATTAACACAAAAAACACAAGGAAAATAACCTAATCTCAGTATAGTCGAATTGAGAACCTCTTCCTTTTTTTGAAGTCGGTTAAAAATTATATACAAATTTAGTGTAGTTTATACTATACATTTATACTTACAGATAATTAAAGTTTTATTTGTTAAATGAGGTAGCACCTGCTGGGTAGCATCAACGCCCCCAATTCCTTCCGAGGCCCCTACCGCCCTAGGACTCTTAGGACTCTTCATCTTCGCCCATTGGGGGCGGTAGGGACCACTTTGGGAAACTATGTTCTAGTGTGTGAGCCCCGTACATCGTTCACATTGTAAAGGAACAATTTCTTGCCGACAGAAGAGTGCTGGACAGGAACCATATAAAATAACATTTCTTTAAAAATATACCTTAAAATTTTGAAGCACATTGTTAGAAACAAACTTTCCATATCTTACATAGTACATCATCGAGAGAACCTGAAATACTTTTTTTACGAAATATTTAACCATACAATTTATTTGTATACAATGTTACAAATGCCGTCAACATACAAATTGGCCTAAGTCTATGCGACACGGCAAGGATATTTTTGTTGAGTCTTGTGATGTCGATAGCGAAAATGCCTTATCTTTTTTGGTCTGAGTATTAAGCCTGACGAATAAAACCTGCCCTGAATGGACTAGATAAGACCATGCTAAGATTTTGGGCTACCGATGTGGGTTGTAAATCAAAATTAATCTTGAACTGCTTGTAGGAATTATTTTAACAAGAGATTAGTTTCGAATTTTACGTAAGGTTATGTATTTCTACAAAATTTTTCTAATTTGTGATTATGGATAATCAATCATTCGCGGCGTAGGCTAGTGAAAAAATTTGTGTCTGGATCTGTCAAACGGAGTACGGTATCACGCTTTCCTAATGGCATCTATTGTTCAAAGTGGCGTTTTCTATGGCCACTAAGCAAACTCCCCGACTCAGTGACTTATTTGGAAATCTAATATTATTTAATTTTATTATCCCAATCTAATATTGTTTTGTCTGTCCCCCTGTATACCTTTTGAATGTGTAGGTGATTATAACCAGGGCACTCATCCTTTATTATTGAATACATGACACAATTGTAAATTATTTTATTTACTGTATATACAAACAAAACCAAAGTAAATATTAATTATATAAACTGCAAACTTATTTCTAAAAATGTCTCTTCCAGCCAACCCAAGGCAATAAGAGCTAAAGTATTACGTGAGTAACAGCGTGCAGGATAAAAAGAGAGAGGATTTTTTTTGTCATATATAGTGACGGCATGAACAAGTCATGCGCCTGATGGTAAGTTACACGCCTGTCCATAACAGATGCAGTGCCACTCAGAGCCTTAAATCGCAAAACTCTAAGGGGCACTGTCGCAGCACCCTGAGACATAAGTTGACAAGTCCCATGTGCCTGTAATTTCACCAGCACCCTTACCCTTCAAAACCGGAATACAGTAATTAATGCTGACATTACGGCTTGGCGATAGAAATAGGTAAGATGGCAGTACTGCCCTGCACGAATTCTTTCACATATAGCTTTACTGCTACTAAAATAATATTAAGTAACATGAAAATTAAGAAATATCGACACTTATCTAGAAGAAAGGGTGGAAAGGGAGTCTCTTCTACACTTCTGCTCTGCATGAGAAGAAAAAGAGTCAAAAAGGGTTTTGCAGTTGGGACGAACGGGCATCTTATTGATGCAGATTCTTAAAACGGGCAAGAGAGAGCAGCAGTTGGAACAGGAATGTTGGAAAAACCGGAAGGTAGGAAGGGCAGTTAGGATCGCGAAGTATACATATAAAAAGAGCGGCCAGTGGACAGAATGAGCACAACACAACGAAGGCGAATTAGGAACCATGTTAACATGCGCGAGACGTAAGCCAGGTATTATAGGCGCTCAAATTTATTGGCTAACTGGCCCATAGCGTAGACTGCCTGAGATAAGATAAGTGGTAGGTTCCCTGCAGCATCCAAACGTGAATTCTCTGCAAAGAGTGAGGCAAAAAGATTCGCCTTTTCTACCTCAGTATGGGCCACAAACATAAGTCACACGCTTTCGTACTTTTTGGCAATTTTATTAAAAGCTTCCTTCAGATTCCGAGTAGGTACACGACGCTTTGCGCAGTCGAGTATCTGCCCAAGTTTGGTAAGCTGACAGTTTTTGTGCCCTCGACACGACTACAATCAGCACTCGAGCGAGTCCATTGAGTACATCAGAGTGTGTATGATATGTAACAAATACTTGAAACCCAAATATTATCCAAACCAAATATTGTCTCTGGCTTAAATCTGTTCGCGAGGAGCCATTAAAGAGTACCGTGTTATGTACGGAGCCATAAAAATGTGTTGAGGAAAAAAGTAATAGAAAAGATTGTGAAATCTATAGCAATTTTTAGAGATCTTGTGTTAGTTTTAGAGCAAATTTTGATAAATTTGAGTATCAAAATGTTTCGTTGTGTAACTGTTGCATTGTTGTTAATCAACGCATACAACGGTAGTTTAGGAGCCCCTATGCCCAACGAAGTAAAAAGTAACCTAACTGAACTCGCAAATCGTTGTACGAACCTGTTTTTAAGAACGCAAATTACAAGTAAAGTTAGTGAATGTAACATATATAAGCCAAAAACGGAAAAGGAATTTCAGTGTAATATATTTTATGACATCAACGCTCAGCTATGTGACGCCGTCGCTGCGTCCAAGTTAAATATTACTAAGGAAGAACAGAACAAACTAAATGATGAAATTCGTATTGATAAATTCTGTCAAGAATTTAAGAAATACAAGCCCACTAACTCAACATACGAAGCGCAAGCTGCAAAAGTATTCGATTACAACAGTAGTTGTATAAAATCATGTAGCACCGATGATATCACGAATCTGTTTACAAGTTATTATTGTAAATACTACAAATGGGGTAAAGACCTATTGGAATCATCACAGGGTGTGACAACGCCACTTGCTGTCCAAACTGCTATTGCCAATTCCACCTATGTACCTGACAAAAATAAAGTACTTTTGAAAGATGTGCCCATAGATACTCAGTCTAAGAATATTATTAGTGGGGTTACTAGTATGGTACACACTAGCAGTACAAACACTGCTAAGTCAGTAAAGCCAACATCAGTTATAAAACATTCAGAAGTGGTACAACAAGAAGATGAAAAAAATAAGGAAAATGAACAAGACGATAAAGATGACCTAGAAATCAGCAATGGAGGTGAGTGATTTAGTAAAAAGCAGGGCTCCAAGTTATAATTATATATATATATTTTTAATCTACTTTTAAGGGGTCTGAAATGTTCGGGCATATATGTCGGCCTTGTAATGTATGATACATATAAATAACTATCATACTTTATCTGTCACTACTCCCATGAGAGGTATTGCTCCTCATCAGAAAGCAAGATCTCACATAGGAGTGTAGAGCTTCACCAGTCTTCGACAACGGGTTGCTCAGCATTACATTAATTATCATTCATAATTATCATGACATTTGTAAAAGGGCCATTCCAAAGTGATGGGTGGGACATTTTGATTCCTTTTTTCTTGAACTTTAAATAATTTCTCACTAACCATCAGTTAATTAGAATTAAAATGAAAATATCATGAAGCCAGATATGAAATTCATCTGTGACTATTTATTTACATAAATTTACGACATTATTTAAACTCAAAAACTTTTAATTTTGTAAGTGAGTTTAATGTTGTAAGTAAGGTGGGACACTCACAACACTCGCCTGTTTTGAGTTAATGGCTTCATTGCCAGATCAAGACCAACTACTAATATTTTGTTCAGCAAGTTTTTCATATGCGATAACTTGAATGTTAAAGTTCTATTTTATATTTACATTTAATTAGTAACTTTGATAAATTTTAAAGAAATTAATATGTTAAGTTGTGACGGGTGGGACTTGATTTTGTGACGGATGAGAAGAGTTACAATTGAATACACAGAATTAATTAAATATGTTATGTTATACTGTTTAATATAGTAAATGAGAGATTAGTAAGCAAATATTTTAAAATTTTTGTCTTAGTAAGACATTTTAACATAAAAAAAACAAAATTAAAGAACTGATAAAGTAATCCTATTATTTTTCTTGAAACATTATCTATGACGACATGAAATAAAAATCACACATGTAAAATGTGTTAATAAATTTGAAAAATCCTGCCCCATCCTGGAGGATTATGTATCATATCAAAATATATCAAATTTTAGAAGTTTTGCTTGAATATGTATGGTTAAAACTCGTGGAGACAGACTTTTTATGAATTTCCAGATACTAAATATCATCAGGAACAATGATGTCACTTTTTAATTATCTTTTTTATGTGTTAAAATGTCTTAATTATGAGAAGAATTATAAAAAATTTGCTTACAAATGATGGATCTACATATAAACAGTGTATTGTTTTCAATTCTATGTATTCAAATGTAACTTGCCCAACCTGTCACAAAATGGTTTCCCAATCATCACAATTTAACACATATGTTAAACTCGGAAATTAAAGCAAATGTTAATGTTAGTAAACATCGTAAAAACTGGAATCCATGAAAATACAAACATTTATTCAAAGTAAAAACGTTTAGAAGTGTGTCTCACCTATTGCTGTGACGGGTGGCACACACCTTCAAATCTTAATATATACATTCCTATTTATGTGCACAGTGACCCTTAACATAATTGTTAGTTTTACAAAAGCAAATGCCAATAGATTGCATACTTATTGGTTAAAATAAAAATATGTGTTTCATTGTGACGGGTGGGAGTTGAAATTAGTATTTATTGAAACTATAATTCTCACTAATAACTCCTCACTTCCATGCAATCACTGATCACTGATCTAAAATTCGTAAATTGTATTTTCATCAACAGTAATAACTTTTTTAGAAAGACTCACAAATAACTGCGAAAATTGTTGCTAACATTATAGGAAAAAATGCTTCACTGTAGACAACAGGACTATAGCTGTGTTAATGAAGACAAAAAATACAATAATTGTACAATATCCGAAAAATCTCATTTATTTCTAATGATTTGATTTATTGGGCATATTTTAGTCATGTCATACAATTAAAACCAAATTGTGTAATTTATTATTTTGAACCGCGGTGTCGTTTTTACTGAAATGACCCAAAAATGAACTTGAACAACAAAATGGTATTGTTAGTAAGTCATGCCATTTGTTTGTATCCAAGGCATCTCAATATGGGTCAATGTAAAAAAGTCACAACTCATATAATTTTCCTACAAAATTTTTCTTTGTATTTTTTTTGGTTTTCCCACAGTTTGTTGTTTTTAGTAAATTTAAAGATTAAAGAGACAAAACCATGCATCAGCTTGGATAATTAAGGGATATATATCGAGATAATTATCATGATAATCATCAAAGGAAATATATATCTTGATGATTTATATCCCTTGTAGAAACAGTTATACAAATTATTGTAATAGGTGTTTGTTTTTGCTATAATTTTGATAAATGCTGCCCACTGAAGGAGACTTATTTTGGAATATTTTTTTATTTATGTACCTAATCAACAAAATATAATGTCAACTTCAAGCAACTATCAGTCAGGTAGCCAATCAGTGTTATTAGACTGGTTAGCTTCCCAGGATTGATATTTTACTTCATTTTGTATTATAAACTGCCTCTGTGGCCGAACGGTTACTGTGCCGGGCTGGGATAAATATTTGTATGGCCTACATTTATTTCTCTCGTGAGTTTGGGTGTAATTTGTGGTTGTCTATGTGTGTGTCCATGGCACCCGCAACACAGGGTTTCCCTAGTGCGAGGCTATGTTGAGTGTGTGCGTTATTATTATAAAGAAAAAAGGAAAACGCTTATTGCCAAAATAGTTGAGACTACATCAACTTGAGCAGTCTGAAATAGAGATTTCAGGATTTACTTTTAATTTTAATCAATAATATTTATTGTGGAAATTTATTGAACTCTTTATTTAATGTAGCTTATTAAAATTTATAAGACAACAGAATCTTTAATAATATATTAATGCTCGGGCCACACAGTTATGTTACATACGAGTTCATATGAACCCTGCTACACTGAAACGCGCGGTGGCCTGAGCCTTAATGATTATATTTTAGTTACATCTTCACTTCTGTGTAAATAACTGTTAAGTTTGAATTGGTAGTTAGTTTGTTTTCAGCTTGCCATGTACAATGGATCAACTGAAATCATTAATACCACTTGTTTATCAGACAATAGTTTGACAACCAATCGAATATTTGAACATTTTAATAATATTTAAAATAAATAGAAGATGTTACTATTTGGTATGAATTGCTAACTTGAAACTATAACTTGAAAATGAACAATATTCATTATAAACATGGCAAGCAAGAACATATAACGCTTTATAGGCAGACCTGGTGGTGTATTGGATGTGACAACACATTCTTTATTTTGTATTTGGAATGTTTTCAGAACTGAATGAAAGTCATGATGATGAAGACCAACTCCCTGACCCTATAGAGTCCAATAGCTTGGACCAAATTAAAGTGAATAAAGAGGAAAACAAAAATTTTGATAATAACCTCATTGGGGATCTCAGAGGTATATATTGTAATCATTATTCATTTCAACAACTAAGGACAACTTTTTTACTTATTCAATATAGCAGTCTGAGAGAATAAATGAAATGTTTTTTATATCAAGAGGTCAATTTTGACAATGTATAAATTACTTATTGGCAATAATATTTTTTTTTTTTTTTTTTTTTTTTTTTTTTTATATACTAAGCTCGACAGATGACTCCGTCCCACCTGATGTTAAATGAAACGGAGTCCAGACGCAAGGACAACTGGTGCAGCGTGAAAACAACGCATCATCAGTCACCCTCACCCTGCCGGCCTACAAGGTGCTTCTTCACGCCTCGCTTGAAGGACCCCAAGTCATAGGAAGGAGGAAATACGTGTGCTGGTAGATTGTTCCATCTTTTGGAAGTGCGACAAAGAAACGAGTCACCAAATTTCTTTGTGCGCGATGGAATGCTAGAGACAGTATAGCGGTGACTCCGGAGAGCAGCACGCGTGCTCCTATGGAGGAAGGGAGAAGGTGGGATAAGGTCAAAGAGTTCTTCAGAGCACTCGCCGTGGTATAAACGGTAGAAAGCGCTGAGTGACGCAATATCTCTACGCAATTGCAGAGGTTCGAGAGTATTAGTGACCTCTGCATTGCCGATAATGCGTATAGCGCGCCGCTGCAATCTGTCCAAGGCATCGAGAAGGTACTTAGCGGAACCGTCCCAGAGGTGCGAACAATACTCCACGCACGATCGCACTTGTGTCTTATACAAGAGACACAACTGATCCGGCGCGAAGAAGCGTCGCACTCTGTTCAGGACACCGAGTTTACGTGAAGCTGTTTTTATCACGGCTTCAATGTAGTCCCTCTGGTTCAGATCGCAGCGAATCTCCGTACCGAGCATGCTAATGCTGCTCTGTAGGCTAAGTGGTGTGCCCTGAAGAGAAGGAAGGGGAAGGAATGGTGTCTTTTTTGCCGTGAACGCGCACACCTGTGTTTTCTTGGCATTGAACTCAACAAGATTATTGGAGCCCCATTGAGATATGAGGTCCAACACCCGATTGAGCTCAATGACAAGATTCACTCGCTTCTCTTCAGTCTCGACCCGCCCAGCCGCAGGGTGACCATTATACCCTCCGTGCACTGTACTATCATCTGCATAGCAATGAATATTTCCAAGTGGAAGCATATCATTGATATGCAGAAGGAACAGCGTGGGGGATAGAACGGACCCCTGAGGGACACCAGCGTTCACTGACATGAATTCCGAAGCGCATCCGTCTGACAGCACTCGGATTCTGCGCTCATGCAGGAAGCCAGCGACCCAGTTGCAGAACTGGGCAGGCAGGCCGTATGACGGGAGTTTGGAGAGAAGAGCTTTGTGCCAGACCCGATCAAAAGCCTTGGCTATGTCAAGGCTAACAGCCATCGACTCGCCACGCTTATCAATAGCCACACCCCAGAGATGTGTAATAAACGCTAAAAGATCACCCGTTGACCGTTTCGGCCGAAACCCGTATTGACGATCGTGAATTAAGGAGTGTTCTTCTAGGTAGTGGATTAGCTGTTTATTTAAAATCCGTTCCATCACTTTACACAAAACTGAAGTTACGGCTATTGGGCGGTAATTATTCGGATCTGATCGATCTCCTTTTTTGGGGACCGGTTGCACATTAGCCTTTCTCCAAGATTCCGGCACACAACCTGAAGAGAGCGAGAGGCGGTAAAGGCGCGTTAACACGGGGGACAACTCCGCTGCACACATTTTCAGAACGATTGGAGGAATGCCATCAGGACCATTAGCTTTCCGGACATCGATTGACTGCAACTCTGCACGGACATCACACTGCCTGATTTTAAGATCGGGCATTGTGTGGCCACAGTGAGGAATTATAGGTGGCTGTGCATTGCAGTCGTCGATTCGGGAGTTAGCCGCAAAGAGTTTAGCCAGGAGATCGACCTTCTCCTGCGGCTTGTGGGCTAAAGTTCCGTCAGGACATCGTAATGGTGGCAGCGAGGGTTGGCAGAAGTTGGATTGCACGGCTTTGGCCAGACGCCAGTAGCTACGGCTGCCCGTAGGATGCGTCAGTAGTTCTTGGCCGACCCGAGCAACGCGCTGGGCATCCGCTCTAATGTAAGCCCTTTTGCAGGACTTGGTGGCATTATTGTAGGCTGCTTTCAGCGAGTGGGTTTCGGGATCTCCAAGTGCTATACCTTTGATCCAAGCGCGATATGCCTCTTGCCTTTTATCAGCAGCACTGGCACACTCGCGGTTGAACCATCGGTTGCGTCTGCCTTTGCCGATGAGATAGGAATTTGGAATGTAGTATTCCATCCCTAAAACTATCTCATCAGCAACTGCAGCCGCACTAGCTGTTGGGTCCTTCCCACTGAAGCAGCGCTGCCCCCAAGGAACGGATGCGAAATAATCCCGCATACCATCCCAATCTGCCGACGAGTGGTGCCAAATCTGGCGTTTCGATACCGCGGAAGGCGGTAGCGGGTCCAGAGGCACTTTACTGGATACCAAGCAGTGATCAGAAGATCCTAAAGGAGCTCGAACCTCCACTCGGTAACCAGCTGGACGATTCGTCAGCAGAAGGTCCAACAAAGAGGGCGCGTGACCGACTATATCTGGGATCCTGGTGGGCTGGTTCACCAGTTGAGTCAGGTCGTGCGTGAGGGCGAATGCATGGGCAATTCTACCAGCATGGTCAGTTTTGGAGGAACTTAACCACAACTCGTGGTGAGCATTGAAGTCCCCCAAAAACACCAATTCCGCCAATGGAAATCGCTCCTGCGCATCATCTGCTACCCGACTAAGATGGTCCATAAGTCGAGTTGTCTCCATGTCGCCATTATGGGATCGGTAGACGCAAACATAGACACGGCTATGAGAGCCCAAGTCGACGTGTACCACAAGGAGGGAAAAGGAAGGGTCCTCCAGACAGCGCAGACGCCGACAACAAACATCCGCCCGAACGAACAAGCAAACTCCGGCTTTGGCTTTGAAGGATTCTTCAAGCACAAAGCCCGGATAGTGCAAGTAGCCTGTGTCGGCCGGGCAGATTATTTGCGTCTCCGTCAAAAACATCATTGCTGGCCGTGCCGTCTCAAGATGGTGGTGGACGGCATTGAGGTTTGCATGGAGTCCGCGGATGTTAGCGAACTCGACCTCAAACGGTTTGGTTGTGGTGGGGGTGTGCACCGCTGTTCGACCAGTTTTTATTTTAAGCGCTGTCATGGTGGATAAAAGGAGGGAGGTGTGAATCGAGGAAAAGCTACCGCGATGCAGATGGTCAAAGTGTGGCGGCCTGTTTCGCCAGAGATCTGCCTACAGATGAGTATCATTAACCCGCCGGACGGAAGGGCCCCCGAACCCCCCCGGGAATGGCCACCGGGACCCCACCTTCCGGTCACCAACCGGCACGACGGACCACCCCGAGATTATGCGTGGCATGGTGAGGCAGCCTCACGAGCTGGTTAGACTCGCTTGGGCCCCTGTACTGTGCCACGGGCGGCCAGCGGAACAACCGTTTCTACGGGTCTCCCTGGCCGGCGGGTTATCAAAGTCTTCCTGGCACTGGTTCGACGGAAGCCTCCACAGACCAACTGCATCGCGGCAGCATTCACTCGAGCTCTGGTTATACGCTGGCTGATCCCGAAACGCGACCGACAAGCGGTCACTTGACGGGTTTTACACCATGCGTACGGTGGTCACTAACCAGACGGGCCATGCCCTACCACGCAGTAGAGCAGATGGAAGCTCTAAAATCCGTTAGTCGCCTCTTACGACACCCATCGGAGGAAAAGGGGCGGAGAATAGTATTCTTTCTCCGTCTCCGCACGGGTAATATAATTTTTACACGCAAAATAGGCGCCTTGACGTCGAGTTGCGGACACCAGCCCGTTACACCAAGTACCAAGTAATATAATTTTTGTCAAAATGCCTTGAATGAATAAAATTGTTCTTTTTCTGTACAAAATTGCTATGAATATGTTAATTATTTTCTTATTGATTGCGATTAACCTGTGTAGTTGTTCATACAACTGAGAAAGCAAGATTATCATGTTTAAGTGTACAATTTACCAGGCATGGTAAGCCTACTGTATCAAGGTGATATGCTTATCTGCAAGTAAGAACTATGTTTTAGTGTACAGATTGTATCAAAATGCCATTTTTTCATTACTTACATTTCATTCATTATTACAAAAGACAGTTAAAAATATAAAACATTATAAATGAATAGGACGCTGAGGAACTCATTTGATGTGCTGGCAATGTAATTTTAAGCTATATTGTCTAGAATTGTACAAGATTTTTTTTTCATTTTCAGAAGACATAATTGTAAAGCCAGATGGATATACAGATGATGATGATCACTTCTTCCCGTTCTTCATGACTGTAATTATTGTTGTGGTTGCATTATACATTCTGTACCATAATAAGAATAGGCTTAGCAAAATGGTAAGTATTATACTTAAATCTACAGTGACATTAATATTTTTACATGGACCATTCCAGCGATAGCACAGAGCACATTAACATAAATTGTGTGATATATTCTGGCGCTACAGTCCAATGTAATTATTGTTTTGATCATTTTAATAGGTATGATGAACAATGTGATAAGGCATGTGAGCACACCATTTGGACAAGTAACAAATTGCAAACGCGGCCTTCCATTTTAAGATCTATGTAATATAACAAATTTACCAAATATAGAACTATCGATTTAGACCCACCATCTTCGTCACATTATTCTTTTGCCTGGTAGCAAATAATCTCACTAAAATGGTGGTCATGAAGGGAGTAAATTTTAATTTTTAGTGACTTTTGTTGTATACCTGTTTATCCCAATTGATAGAGAGACATGAAAATAATTTGATAAAAATAAATGGAATAAACTTTTTATTCGACATTTTGACAGTACAATTCACTCAATCAGTAAGTTATAAGATTTGATGGTTGTTCTATTTCAGTTCTTTGGACTCTTAGTGGAGGGAAGACAAGGTGCGCGTCGCCGGAACAGTCGCGGGCATGCTTACCGCCGCCTTGATACGCTCGAACAGGCGATGAGCGTCAATACAGCAGCGCCACCAAGCAAGATAATTTATTGAACTCAATAGTATAAAGGCAGCTTTAGGTAAAATAAATGCTCTTTTTTCGGCTACGGTATGGTATGTGACTATCAAACATCAAATTATTTAAGGCTGAAAATATCTCGTCTTTGTTAAATTTTAGCGTGAGGCTTCATTGCTTATAAGCAACTCAAGCATCCTTCAGGTATCTCAGGCAGTCTTGTTTGCTAACATGTCCTGCCGGTCTGTATTGCTGTAATATTGGGTGTGCTCGCTAATTACATACCAATTGTCCGTGACATTTTGTGCCAAGCTTCCATTGGGAAAGAATACAAATTTTTTAATACGTTTTTATCATTTACCTTGGTATTCATATATCATACTATTATTAGGTGAATTCAGAGTACAACGATTTGCCATGTTGCTTACAGAAGAGTGGTGTAGTGTTTGCATTTTTTTTTCTCTAGTCCCATGAACCAATTATTTGTAACTATTTTTTATTCGCATATAAATACTGGTATTACGTACTGGAAATTCGAGACTTTTCTTTTAATACTTGTGTAAAAGTAAATATTTTTTCAGAGTAGTCTTCGTTATTGTGATGTACAAAATTACTATGAATTAACTTTTACCACAACTACACCACTTCTATGGAAGTGCAAAAGTACACTCCTAGTTGTAAATAATATGTTGTGGAATCAGAAAATGACATCATTGAAATGTCAAATCATTTCATGGCTAATGCTGTGATTTTTTAATGTGAAATTAGAGCTGCTTAATTCGTCATAGATGTAAAGTGTTATATTTTTTGGTTTTATTTTGACTAAGAATTTTGTCAATAATTGGGTAGGATTTGTGGATCTCACTTGCTAATTTTATAACTTACATAAATAAATGATAGTTGACAGTGGTCCCCGAGTAAACAAATATAAAAGATATATGAGTGAAACGTACATAATACCATCTAAATACATTTATAACGTAGGTCGTAAGAAACACATAGTTTCAATTTACAGTGCCACGGAACGGAAGCGTTAAACCGCCTATTACTACACTACCCAGTTACAAGGAACCCTAACTCAAACATAGGGAGGTGTAATAAAATTTAGGAAGTTGAAATCCCTAAATAGGGGACTCGATATGGAGAATCCTGCAGCTAGAACAGTGTAATAACACTTCGGGCAGTTAGACAGCACTGTCGAAGCGCGACGAACGCGGAGAGCTGTCATATCGTTTCGTCCCACTAGTTCCCGCAGCCATTTATTTTTGTAATCGCCATGTCGAGCAGTAACGAAAAAGAAGTTTTGTTGTGCCCGATAGACATGTACAAAGACATGCCATGCATATTTATAGAAAAAAGATCACAAAGACTATATTAATAAGGATGTACGGGAGGGCTTTAAAGTTTTACTTGAAATGTACGAAAATTTCGATGAGAAACAACAACAACAAATAAAAGCTTCGATGGCGCATGATAGTAACACGTAAAATGCTCTCGACGTTCGCGTTCAGAAAGAGTTAGGTCCTGGTTGGCAGAGTAGAGGTTAGGAGAG
Organism: Hyposmocoma kahamanoa; assembly: GCF_003589595.1. NCBI lineage: Eukaryota > Metazoa > Arthropoda > Insecta > Lepidoptera > Cosmopterigidae > Hyposmocoma > Hyposmocoma kahamanoa. The sequence continues at coordinate 12,221,310 of NW_020654878.1, forward strand.
ACTCACTAATTTGGTGCCACGTCCATTCTTAACGCAGGGACCTAGGAGTTGGCTAGTGTAAATAAGCAAATAATAAGTAATAATGTAGTAGCAGTAGAGCTCCTTGTGAAAGAGTTCGTCCAGGGAAGTACTGCCATCTTACCTATTTCTGCCGCCTAGCAGTAATTGAGCATTACTGCGTTCCGGTTTAGAAGGGTGAGGGTGCTGGCGAAATTACAGGCACATGGGACTCATCAACTTGTCTCAGGGTGACGGGCGCAGTGGCAGTGCCTATAAGATCTTTACGCTTTAAAGTTCTGAATGGTACTGCAATTGTTATGTATAGGCGTGTCGCTTACCACCAGGTACACGACAGGTCCCGACTCTTGGTATCATAAAAAAAGTGTTTGATTTCGTCTCATTGCGCAAGAATGTGTGCAAATTCAGGAGAATGCCGGAAGACCGGCGATTTTTTTTTTGGTTCGTGTCTAATTTGTTGTAACATACAAGTTATAATTATACAGACAAAGCTCACTGTGATCGGTACAATTTAGTTACAAAAATTCAGCAGCAATGTAAATTGAGTCCTACTTTAACCTTCATCTTCAGAATTATAACTGTTTATGGGTCGTTACATCATTCCTATGACTAAACTAATGGTTCCTTTTGTGCAAGTATAATATGTGTATCGTTGATAAATGCTAAAATAAATAAATTATGCATTCATTTCAAAAGGCGAAGATAATAATAAATCATGATCATAAATCACCCAGTCATGTGAAGACTTTAAATTAAATTTAAAAAATCTTGTGCTGTATATAAAATTATTGTGCAATAATCATAGTTATGCTGGCAAGTCACCCTCACCTGTCCATACATTAGAATTTTAAAGAATTACTTTACATATTACTCATACATTGATGTTAAAAGGCGATAGACACTAGTACCTACTGACATTTCAGGGTTTAAAAATAACTTGCCAGTACCTATTTTACATTCTAGTAAGTAACCGCTGAGTCTGATGCCAGTATGATCAGAAGTATTTATTTTTCATTTTTTTTTTTCATTTTAGTACCTCATTTTATATAACGTTGTAGTTGGTTTCAATTTTAGTTTTTTAAGTACATTAATTAGTTGTAGGTACGGTGGTTAATATTAGTGATTAATATTTAATTCTTTATTTTTGTATACCTTATCACCAGTCCTTTAAGGGCTAGCTGTTAGGATTATGTAGTATGATTTATTTCACTTTGTACTTCAAATAAACCGAAAAATTATCTTTTTTGTTTCATTGTAGGTACCCATGCACATTGTCTGTAACTACTTCAAACACCTGTCTAGCTACCCGTCGTTTTCATGAAGAAGATTCTCATCGTCACTTTCATGGCGAATTTACCTTGTTTTTTCAAAGAAGTGAAAGTATCTGATAGAAGTAGTAAAACGGTATACTATAACAACATGGAAATGTAATGATGTCTTTCCGCGGAATTAAACTTTGAGATTTTTGTGTCCATGAAAATGACAAAAGAAATTTCCTATCTATAATCACGTAGAGTGGTAGGAGTTATAGTGTAGGCGTTTCAGGAAAGAAATCTTGGGATGTTTTGAGTATTTTTATTCACATTTAGGTTTTAGTCATACAATAGTTTTTAAGGTTTCCGAGTCATAGCAATAATTATTAATTTTAATTAAGAAGTCGCCGATTTGGGTACAAGGAAATGATAAAAAAAAGGGAGAACACGGGCGTAGATCTCACTATGAAATGTATTTTTAGTTTATATATTATTTAACTTAATTTTTTTATTGTGTATTATTGATTTTCAAAACTGCATATTATGAAAAATACTCAATTTGACACTTTTTTTTAAAATATAATTTGTCGTAAAAATGTCCTAACAATTATGAGTGAAAGTGAAACAATGCGTTTGCCTTAAGACGTTTTGGATGACAGAAATGGAAATTCATAATGCACCTACCATCGAGTAGGTATAGGGTTTTTCAATAAGAACTTTGTTTTGTAAATCAAAATAAAACAATAAATTTAGATGACAATGATTCAAATTTTTATTGTATTAATAAAAGTAAGGTTTGGCAATTATTAATGAAAAATGATATCTGATAAATGTCCATCACGACCACAGTTATAGATGTCGATTCTTTCCATAAAGTTTTTAATCACTTTTTGAGAAAGTGGTGGGTTTATTTGGTTAATCACTTCAAAAATTGTGAGTTTTAAGGCTGCAATCAATTCGATTGCCTCCGTATAGACTCTGTCTTTAACATAACCCCATAAAAAATAATCCAGCGGTGTTAAATCATATGATCGAGCTGGCTACTTAACGGCTGAATTTCGTGAAATTATCGGGAAATTTGGTTTGCAATAAATTAATTCATTGTTTCGGTGGCAATGTGACTTGTGCCGTTGGCATTGGGCCGTTTTTTTTCGAAAATTCGGCTGGAAATGCGGTAACGGTGAATGGATCACGCTATCGCGAGATGTTAACAACTCAATTTTGGCCTAGCATTGATGACATGGATATAACTGACATGTGGTTTCAACAAGACGGTGCCACATGTCACACAGCCAATGAGACGATCAATTTA
>NW_020654878.1:12228892-12230295 GCF_003589595.1 Hyposmocoma kahamanoa
AGGAGGCAGTACAAAATGCTTTCACACAGTTTGTGCAGTCTAGATCGGCGGAGTTCTATCGCAAAGGCATTAATAACCTTCCCATTAGATGGCAGCAATGTATAGATAATAATGGCAACTATTTTGATTAAATAAATTTGTTAAAAATTTAAAAAATAAACAATTTAGATTTTCAGTACAAATCGGCAATTTCATACTTTAACCCCTATTATTTAATTAACATCTATATATAAGGTTGTGGAACCGATGATGGACAGTGGACCAATCATGAATATTTTTTAACTATACCGCCAAACATAAGGAAACGCTAATTATTTCTTTTCACTTTCAAAATTTTTTATCATTTTTGGTCAAAATGGAAGACATCCGTTAAATTTTGACAGCTGGCTTCCATCTTTATTCACCATTATCACGGTGCGAAATAAGACGAAGAAGAAACGGTGAAGAAATTTAAAATAAAATGGATTTCTTATAAGGACCGCACCGCACGTACGTTTTTTATAATCATATTGTGGTGACTTCTGTGGTTATTTTGTGTTTTAGTAACAAAACATAACCTTAAAAGAATAACATAACGTCTACTGGAAAATTTAAAGTATTTCTTACTGGATCTCATTTAGCTATTTATCCAATCATGGACATTTTTGTCCATAATCGGATCTTGTCTTTACCGTCTTTATAAAGCTAGATTTTTAATTTAGTTTATAGCTTATTACATCATTTTAAGTCTACACAGTAATGGAAACAGTGGCCGTCTCTGGTAGTCCATCACTGGATTTGATTTTTTTAGACATGACACTGAAGCGAATGACCGCCCATTTATACCAGTCACGAATGGGTTACCTATATAAAATGTCACACCATTCGTTTAAGAACCAAACAAGATCTCGTTTTTAAAATTGAATTTGTTAATTTATAACTGCCTCTGTGACCGAACGGTTACCATGCCGGACTGCCACGCAGAGGTCCCAGGTTCGATTCCCGGGTCGGGAGAAATATTTGTATGGCGTACATTTATTTCTCTCGTGAGTTTGGATGTATTTTGTGGTTGTCTACGTGTATGTCCATGGCACCCGCGACACAGGGTTTCCCTGATGCGAGGCTATGTTGAGTGTGTACGTTATTATTATTATGTAGTGATTTTTGGGGATTTTGAACAATTGGCATTGGCAACGCTGATTGTATTGAATGATGTGATTTAATATCCAAGGCTTACCACCTCCACCAGATCTTTTAATATTCTTTACTTTATCCATTTTGCATGAACTCTTACAACGTCCAATAGAGTAAAAACCCTAATTGTATGCAAGAAGACGTCGGTTCGAATCCGACCGGATCGAAGGAATTTTTTGTGTGGAGTGTTTTTTCTGAGTGTTCGATCTTTGTATTAATAATTGTAACAA
>NW_020654878.1:12230305-12294972 GCF_003589595.1 Hyposmocoma kahamanoa
ATTTCACAAAAAATAATTGAATATCAATTCAATAAAAATTTAATTAAGAACACTAGTTTTTAGAGTATTAGTAAATAGGCTTTACTGGATGTGTATAGAACAATTTTACTAAAAATAATCAGTTGTTCTACAGATGAACTTAAAATAAGGACTATAAGATGACTATAAGAGTAAGTCTTAAGTGAGATTACACTTAATTAAGTTGTTTGGTATTAAAAAGGTGTTAAAATTTTGACTTGAGTGAAATAAGTCTATAAGAACAATATCTTTTTTTTTAAACCATTTATAGAGAACTATTATCTAAATCTATACCATATTAAGACTGTTTATAAATATAACAGTTGTAAGGCTTATAAAGTGTGCTCCTTGGGTCGTTAACTATCTCAGAGAGCTGGCTGTACCTACGGCTTTATTTATCGCAGACCAGGTGCTGCATACTTTACATTTGGCAGTAAAAGCATTTACATTTTCAAAACAAGCCCCGTAAACTGCAGGCAACCAGGTAATATAGAAAAATATTGTGAATACTTAATTCAATTCAATTCAATACAATTATTTACTGACTTAGGCATTAATCTCATAACATTACATTATACATTACACGACCATAAAAATTTAAAAGCAATAAATAGAATAAAAATTAAAAATTAAATTCAAGTTACTGATTAAAAATGTCAAAAAGTTATAAAATTAAAATACAATTAACAAGATTAACATTGGGAACATTAAAAATAGTTATAATACTCACATCTTAAAAACAAAGTCTGCACAAATTAATTACTGCATTTATTTAGTTTTTCTGCAAAAGACCATCGACGCTTTCGTAAAACTGCGTAAAAATCGTCCACCCTGTTCTTAAAGGTTAACACCTCAAATATTGCCGTTCTATAATATAAGACAATGCAAATAGAAAAAAAAGGTTTTGGAAAATAACTTTTATTTAATCAAAACATGCAACTATGCTAGAGCCTGCCACCGTGCTAGAAGTAAAATAGTGTGGAACGGGAATACACAAACTTTAGTAATACATTTTCATCTATTCCACTGGAACCAATTGCTTTTTTCCTTGTAGTTAGATATTGTTCTAAGCTGATGAATGGTAGTCGGCCCCTACCGACTTACCACCTGGACACTGCTTACCCAGGTGATTAAGATGGGTGACGAAGAGTTTCAACTAAAAGGTGGAGATCGTTTGTTCAGCAGAATAAGCCCTTGTTTTATTGTATACAAGTAGCGCTGAAGAGCGGTTGGAGCCGCGATTATTCTTTGTCAGTGTAGCCATTATCGTCCATATTTCATTACAATAGCAATCAGCTGCTGTCATGTTTGTACCAGATCTAAGGAAGCTTTTCCGTGGCAGCACCACTAAACAGTAACGATTTTTTGTTGGTAAGTTATTCTATTGGACAGTGTTGGGGCTTACCATCAAGGGTTGATCTTTACGATTGTCTTATAGAATAATTATGTCATCACAAGTAACGATACTGTGTCCCTGTTATCCCCTGTGTCAATTCAGTAAGAAAATGAAAGCACAACACGTAGTTCACGTAATTTGTGTGGTAGATATTCGTCTGATTTTTTCATTTTATCGATTTGGCCCAAATGAGTCACGGTTGTGGGTAGGTATATTTGTCTACATCAATCCATCCTGGTAAATTAGTCGCTCCTTGTTTTTGCGATAGCTTGCAACTTGTCATTCATTATTCACCAACGATATACCTATATGCACTTGTGGGTTGAAGTTTTTGTTCCACGCCCAACACCACCCTATACAGTGGTTCGTCTAGAACACGCTAGCTGGACAAAAATATTTTCTTATTGTTTTTAGATACATATGCACATAAATATGCTTGTATACATAAACAAATCGTTTTTTAGCATAATTTGCAAAATGATTAGTGTATCTAGTTGTAAAAAAAAGGAATTTTAAAGGGAAACGGCTTTTTAATATTATATTCAATCATAAAATACATTTTACCTAAATATAGTGTAGAAATAACAAAACAGTTTCCTATTTTTAACCGACTTTAAAAAAGGAGGAGGTTCTCAATTCGACCTTATGTTCTATTTTTTTTGTTTGTATGTTACGCGATAACTCCGGTATTTGTGAAGCGATTTTCATGATTCTTTTTTTCTTGGAAAGAGGGTACCCATATAGTGATCCCATTTCATTTTGAAGAAAATCATCCACCTCTAAGGGTGGCTGTTCACGCATGAAGATTCATTTTTGTAAATAGCGCCTAACTTTAATTTAGGAGCAATTATTTTAATGGTTGATTTTGCTATTTCTCCAATTCGAGGCGTTTTTCTCTCAATATACTTTGAGTAGTGAGAACCGATTTTTATTATCTCCAATGTCAAATTCTGTATAGTGGCGAACTAGGGGATATTTCAATAAAACTGTTGGAATATGTCCATAAACTGCGTGCAGTGAACCGCAGTGACGTCGACGCGCGCCCTCTAGTGTTTTTTACATGTTCTCATATACTGTCATGTCACTCGTGAGTCGTGTGTGTTCTCTTGGTTGTAACCGTTTGCAAATTAAACTATTATACTTTTACTTACAATTACTCTTTTAATTACTACAAAAACTTAGCAAATAGACGTAATTCCACGTACTTTTGAGGTCGGTTTTTTTTAGTACTCTGTACTGAGATTATATTGATTATTATTACCCAATCATCATCATTAGTATCATCGGATGGATTGTCTGTTGATCAACAACTCCAAGACCGCTGAAGGGAACTTACCGGACGGACAGGAACTTATCATTTGTTACATCAAAAGTCAACTCCTTGATTACTTGTATGCGTGAGAGGATTGTAAAGAAGGAAATTGGAGTATCTGGGTCATATACTGAGAAACCCAAAGTACGACCTATTGCAATTAATAACCCAAGGCAAAATACAAGGAAAGAGAGGTGTATGCAGAAGGAGAATATCCTGGCTCAGAAATTTGCGCCAGTGGTTCAATAGGCTCCTATTATACGCGATCATTATTCAGAGCTGCAGTGTCGAAAGTTCAGATTGCCACCATGATCGCCGACCTTCATTAGAAGATGGCACATGAAGAAGAAGAAGAAGCACTGAGACCTGAACTTCCATCGCAACCTCACTTGTTTGAGAGTATTAATGAAGTGCAGAGCAAGAGACTGTTGATGACTTCTTACTATGCAGCAACCAATCGTTGTGTAGTTTTATTTAGTGGGTTTCATTTACAATAATCCGATCTTTAGGAGCATAACACGCAATTTGACCTTTCAGACCTTTATAGAGCAATGGAAATATCTTATATCCCGCTTTAACGCTCCATTTCCGAGGCCGCTTATGCGTATGGCTATACGTGATTCGCTATCAATATACGAGTGTGGATTGAAAAGTTCGCGTCCTCACATTAAGTATTCTAAGCACTTAATGTATTTTTTCATACTACTCTCATTTAATTCATACATTCATTGGTTGTCAAATGCAACATTTTATTGGTGTAGTATTAGTGGTTTTTAAATTAGAGCGAATTTACTGAGACCAAGTGCAGCGTTTAAAAAAAATATGGAGAAAATTGAACAACGTGTTCTTATCAAATACTTGTTTAAAAAGAGATTAACACTGAAAAAGCCCACAGTAACAACATTAGGGGAATCTGCTCCATCGTATACGACTATAAAAAAAATTAGTTGCAGAATTCAAACGTGGACGAAGACCATCGAAGAAGACTCTAGGTCTAGCCGGTCCAGGGCGTCTACGACTGAGGAAAACCTCGGAAAAGCGTGTAATCTCGTTATGGAAATCCGGAGGTGAACTATCAAGGAGATTGCAGATACTATATCTTATATCTATTATATATATATTATATATCTTGTATGGGTGGACATAAAACGTAATTGTAACGAACTTGAATTTTACAAGGTCTCTGCTAGGTGGCTCCCCGGGTTGTTTTTAGGGGACCAAGGGCGTATTCGGCTCGCAATTTCTCGTGACTGTTTAGAGATGTTTGAGGCTGAACTGCAAAATTTTTTGAACAAATTTGTGACAATTGATGAAACTTGGGTACATCACTATACATCAGAACCCAAACAACAGTCGAAACAGTGGAAAGAACCTGGTGAACTGACTCCAGAGAAAGCGAAAGCAGTTTTGTCGGCTGGCAAGTTATGGCGTCGGTTTTTTGGGATGCTAAAGGTGTCATCATGCTGGACTACCTTCTCAAGGACGATATCGTGAACTCAGCGTACTATTGCACCCTGTTGCGTCGTTTGCGAGAAGAGATTAAAGAAAGAAAGATTAAAGAAACGCTCAGAATTATTCAAAAAAAGAAAAAGGCAAAAATTTTGTTTCATCAGGACAAGTCACACTTCTGTCCAATCCATGGATAAAATTTCTTATTTTGGTTTCTAGTTACTGCCCCACCCGGCTTATTTTCTTGGTTTAGCACCTCCAGATTTTCATCTGTTCCCAAACCTAAAAAAACACCACACTAGCCACAAATTAATTAATTAGTAGTAGTAGAGCTCTTAAATGATGTCGCTATGAAAGCTATACACTCAAAGCTATTAGTAGCAGTAGAGCTTCTTGTGAAAGAGTTCGCCCAGGGTAGTAGTAGTAGTGCCACCTTACTTATTTGTGTCGCCAAGCAGCAATGTCAGCTTTACTGAGTTCCGGTTTTGAAGGGTAAGGGTGCTGGTGAAATTACAGGCACATGGGACTTGTCAACTTATGTCTCAAGGTGACGATCGCCGTGGCGGTGCCTCTAATATCTTTGCCATTTAAAGTTCTGAGTGGCTCAGCAACTGTTATGGACAAGCGAGTAGCTTACCATTAGGCGAACGACTAATCCGTCCCGTCACTTGATATTAAAAAAATCATCGAATAAAGATGTCGAAGCATCATTAAATGAGTATTTTTAAGACCCTGAAGAATCTATTTTAAACTGATATAGAAGCTTTGGAAAGCTGGTGAAAGAAATGCATAAAGCTAGATGGAGATCACGTCGAAAAAGAAAAATATTTTTGTACATGTTTTTAACTATATTTTCTTGGTTAGGCTGCGATTTCAATCCACGCTCGTAGTATGCCAAAGCTTCTTCCTTTGTCAAACACGCAAAAACGCATTGATTTTATTCGAAGTTGTAGGTTATTTAACTTCGTACATATTTCAGGCTTATTTACGACATCTTTGGTCTCTGTTGCCGGATAATCGAGTAGATACCTCCGCAGCATGTATTACCTCGGCAGTACTCCTTGACTTTACCAAGTCATCCATTCTATCCGTCTTCTTTTGGTCGTATTTGGGGGTTAAGTAGCTCGCGTCCGTAGGCTGTGTACCCTCGAGACCCTACACGTGACCCCTGGGTGGTGCCAAATAAGCTACAAACTCCGGTGGTAGACCTTGGTCGTGGCTGGTGACCACCCTCTGGGCGAAGCCTAGCCGCCAAACAGCTATAGCTGTGTTCCGGCTTGACGCCCAGAGTAGCCGCTCTAGAGTGAAGGGTCTGTACAGTTGCACTGCACTGATTTGGTTGATCTCGGGGCTCCCTTGTTGTTGCGCTGGGAACCTAGATGCGGAGGGTAGCGGGATCCGAAGCACGGTGCTCCGCTGGCCGACCGCAGGTAGTAGGGGGCCCAATTAGCTGACTAGCCTCCAGTGAAAGGCTGCCCCGCCAACTCGCGAAAAATCCCGGGGTGCTCCATCGTGCCGGTTGGCGACCGGATGAAAGGACCCGATGGCCACTCCCGGGGGGGTTCGGGCGTCCCCGCGCGCTCCAGTCTAGTTTCCCATCGGCGTACCATATAGGGTATGTGCCGCATGACTTTCAGTGGTAGTGTCTCGTACAACTGCCTTCGCTCTCCCCATTCACTCTAACCCTAATATGAAAAGGTCAAGAAAATTGAGGAAGGCTAAACAGCGGATGCACGTCCTTTCACTTAAAGTGCACCTCTCGAACATCCGAGGTCTGCACTCCAATCTCTCATCTGTCCACCACCATCTTGAGACTGAAAGGCCTCACATGCTCTTCCTCACGGAGACCCAAATTAGATGTCCTTCGGACACGGCGTATCTGCATTACCCAGGTTACATTCTGGAGCACAAATTTAAGCAGCGCGCTGGTACCTGCGTTTACGCTCGTGATGACATCTGCTCTAAACGTCTCCGTGACCTTGAAGACCCCGATCTCTCTGTAATGTGGGTTCTGGTAGACACTAGACTGGAACAAATTGTCTACGCCAGTGTGTATCGGTCGCATTCTGGAGACCCGGAGACGACTAGGCTGTTCAACCATCTCTGCAGCTCGGCGGAAACAGTCCAACAACGGTATCCTAAAGCACAACTTGTCTTTTTGGGGGACTTCAATGCCCATCACCAGGAATGGTTGTTCCCATACCAAAAAACCGACCACGCTGGAAGAGAGGCGCGGGCATGTGCTTTATCGCTAGACCTCACCCAGCTGGTGAGTTGCGCTACCAGGGTACCGGACGTTGACGACCATACTGCCAATTGCCTGGATCTTCTGCTGACAACCGATCCAGACCGCTACCAAGTATCGGTCTCATCCCCACTAGGGACATCCGATCACTGTCTGGTGAAATCTGTTTCTGCATACTCCCCGCTCGATCTCAGTACGGGAAGTACTAGGAGGATGTGGCGATACAAGTCAGGAGATTGGGATGCGATGCGGCATTTCTTTGCATCTTATCCCTGGCGGCAGCTGTGCTTCTCTTCTGACGATCCGACGTGCTGCGCGTCTGCCGTCTCTGAGGTGATTATTCGGGCTATGGAATACTTTATTCCGTATTTCGAAGTCTCCTCCAGCGGCAAAGCTCGCCCTTGGTTTAACGCTGAGTGTGCTTCTGCGGAAACGCTAAAGCAATCTGCGTACCAGGCTTGGGCTGATGCTCGAGATCGCAAAGCACCGGAAACCCTCCGTCTGAAGAAAGCCTTTAATAAAGCCGCTAGACCCTGCAAAAAAGCGATACGGAAAGCTCGCTTCGGCCATATTAGTCGTATTGGGGTCAGGTTAGCTTCATACCCATCAGGGAGTAAAGCATTCTGGTCACTCGCTAAATCGGTCGAAGCGAATTTCTGCAGGTCATCCCTTCCGCCTTTAATGAGAGATGACGGATCGCTGGCTCATACCGCTGAAGAGAAAGCAAATCTTTTTGTTTCTCTTTTTGCTTCCAACTCCCGTCTTGACGCTACTTTGCAAACACCACCTACACTACCTCGATGTGACTCGGAAATGCCCGAAATCACTATCCGTCAAAAAGAGGTGTTGAAAGCTTTACGCAAATTAGACGTCAACAAAGCCAGTGGCCCTGACGGAGTCCCAGCGATTGTCCTGCGGAACTGTGCACCCGAGTTGTCTCCGGTGTTGACTCGCCTGTATCGCCTCTCTATGAGTTCTGGACAAGTCCCGAAATCCTGGAAGCTTGCAACTGTACAGCCTGTACCTAAGAAAGGTAGCCATGCCGACCCATCTAATTATAGACCTATCGCAATCACCTCCATACTCTGTAAGACTATGGAGCGTGTATTGAACAGCCGTATCCTTGGATACCTCGAAGATAACGATCTCCTCAGTGATCGACAATATGGTTTTCGCCGTGGACGATCTACTGGGGATCTTCTTGCGTACGCCACACATTTATGGAGCGAGGCTGTCGAGAAACGCGGTGAATCGCTTGCCGTGTCTCTCGACATATCACAGGCCTTTGATAGGGTTTGGCATGATAGCCTGTTAAACAAGCTTCCAGCTTACGGAATTCCTGTTGGCTTTTGCACATGGATAGGCGATTTTCTGAAGGATAGGTCAATCCGTGTAGTTGTAGATGGTTACTCGTCTGCTCCTCATGGTATAAATGCCGGTGTACCTCAGGGATCTGTCCTCTCCGCCACTCTATTCTTGCTGCATATCAACGACCTGCTGCTGATGCCCGGTATCTTTGGGTACGCAGACGACAGCACAGTGGCGGTGAGTTATGTGCCAGACGCCCGAGACAACAGCGAAGAGATCCGGTGTAAGCGAGAGGCGATGGTCACCCGGTTGAACCTGAGTCTGAAAGCTGCTTCCGACTGGGGAGATGCTAACAGGGTCAGGTTTAATGCGGCTAAAACACAGGCGTGTCTTTTCTCATCAAAACGGAGTCCCCTACACCTTACTCCAACTTTCCGAGGTGTATCCGTGCCGATAAGGGACCACCTTGAGCTACTTGGTCCGGACTTATCATCCAACCTCAACTTTGGGCGATACATCGAGTTCTTGGCAAAAACTGCTGCCAGAAAACTAGGCATACTTTTCAAGGTCAGGCGGTACTTCACACCTGAACAGCTTTTAAATCTGTATAAAGCACAAGTTCGATCCTGTATGGAGTACTGCTGCCACCTTTGGGACGGCTCTGCCCAATACCAGTTAGCTGCCTTGGACTCGGTGGAGCGTAAAGCAAAGAGACTTATTAACAATAATCCTCTTGTGGAGTCGAAGCTCCAAAATCTCGATCATCGCAGAAAAGTAGCCTGCTTGTCGGTTTTCTATCGGATACATTTCGGGGAGTGTGCGCAGGAACTTTTCAATTTGGTTCCGCCCTCACCGTTCCTCCTTCGGTCGACTAGAAGGTCCGGAGCACTCCATTCTTATGTCGTTGATATTCCACCTATTCGCACTAAGCGCTTTGCCTCCTCCTTTCTGATGCGTACGGCAAAGGAATGGAATGCTCTACCGGCTATATATATCTGTATTTCCCGAAAAGTACAATTTGGGGCTATTCAAGGCTAGAGTGAATAGGCATTTTTTAGGCAAACGCGTCCCATCGTCGGTCACATCGTCGCTTAACATCAGGTGAGATTGTGGCCAAGCGTGTGTCTATTATATATTAAAAAAAAAAAAAATAATAAAAAAAAAAGTACTGTTGGAATCATTTTTTTTTATAGGTCTACCAAGTCCTGGTAGATTCTCACTCGATGTCGAGGTACGCTGACAATTTGAAAGATATGTGGCCACTCTGTATCCACTCTGAATCTTTGTCCAAAAACTTTTGTCTATTTCCTACATATCGAAAAGCTTCTCATTTCTCCTTTGTTTTGGATATTTCAACTATTCTTCAAGAAAGACAATTCTTGGAATGTTGATAACTGTCTCTGTTAGAAAAAGTAAAATAATAGAAGCGCAAAATAGCCACAATGAAATGGATACTCGTTCACTACTTAAAAATACCATAGTATGAAAAAGTTTTAGAAAGGTGACACATGGAGACGTAAATATTTTGATGTTTACAATAAAAAAAAACTGCGAAACAATATTATTTTAGAATCAGGCTGTGTTAAAAACGTAACATCGGACGATTTATTAAATAACTCATCATAAAAACTTACCACTCACCTTTCAGTTCGCCTTCCAACACATGTCGAAAACAAGAAAGATGTTTAAAAACGTACATTAAATTATCACTTCGCTAGCAATTAAGCGAATGAATGCAACTTGATTTTCTCACTTTCTTGTATAACTCACCCACGTAACATTGAGCCGAGGATAGTTGAAAAAGAAACACGGAGTTCTTAATGTATAGGTCTAATGATTGCATTTAACAAAGGTTTTTCAATATAACACGAAAACACTGTGAAAAATACTTTGTGGTTTGAAATTATGTTTACAACCTACCTACAGTACCTACATACAGCTACAATAATAACGTGAAAATCCTAAGTTTCCAGTGAAGTATAGATATTGATACGCCAAACATGCGGGAGTTGCCCTACTTGTTCTTAACGTACTATGATAATAATATCCTAAGATATCTATGGTCGTTTTAGTCCAGCCAGCTAGTTCAAGACGAACCGTGAGCTATGCTTTGGTCTACGCGCCTTATTTGCCAGGTTAGAGTGTAATCGAGCAAACCTGATACGCAGTGCGTTCCATTGTTGTATTTGCTTATATATACGTCACTACTTTCGAAGCTTTTTTATTTTTTATTTTAGTACTTAGTACCTATATTTAATTTTAAAGCGAATGCAAAATTAACTAAAATGAAAACAATTTTCTTGCAAGTGTCATTTTCAATATTACCCTAAAACTTGCATTTCAAACTGGCCGGGTATTTAGAACGACAATTTCATATTACAATCCCTAATCAGTTCTCGGACGGCACTCGGACGAGCCGGTTGTTATTACGATTTTCTATAGACCTATTGTTTCCGTGACGCGGCAACTGATAAGCGGCTATTGTCTCGCAGCGCTTCGGCTTGGGAATGCCGGCTACCGCTGCAGGACCGGTTTTAAAGAGTGATTAGAACAATGTGCGATTTGGAGGAAATGATTTATAAGAAATCCGATACGAACATACAGGGTGAAAACACATTGAGACAGGAAATGGAATATTCGCAAGAAATTAGTAGTGAACAATACCCTAATGAAGACAATGAAGGACCCCATAAACGCGGAAGAGAAAAAAATGAAAGCGATGAGGATGAATGGGAATGGACTGTTAAAAAAAAAGAAATAAAAGTAAAAATTGGGACAGATAAATTAGAAATCTACGTTTCACACAGGGAAAAATTACCTAAACAATTTGGCTTAGCTAAATTATTAAAAAATAATGGCATTAAAGGTTTAACCAGTATAAAATACTTGAACCCGTATAAAATACGTATTGAATTCGATTGTGAACTGAATGCAGAATCATTTGTTAAATGCGAAACTTTTACTAAAATGGGTTGGACATTCAAGAGGTCAATGGAGGTGAGTCATAGTTATGGCATTATAAAACCTGTTGATTTAGATCTAACGGACGAGCAAATTTTAGGAAATATCACATACGAAGGACCTGGTCAACTATTATCGGTACGCCGTCTTAATCGACGCGGTAGATCTGAAGAGGATGCCTGGGTACCTAGTGAATGCGTACGAATATGTTTTAAGGGCTCATATTTACCTACACACATATCGGTAGACGGACTAAGAATCAGGGTGGAACAATATATTTTCCCGGTATCACAGTGTTCACGATGCTGGAAATTAGGTCATTTCCATAAGACTTGCCCTTCTACAAAAATAGTTTACCCCAAATGGGGAAAAAACCACCCTAGTTGTGATACTCAGATATTTACTTGCGTTAATTGTAAGGGAAACCACATGGCTCTGAGTAGATTATGCCCAATGTTCATTAAGGAGAAAAGAATCCGCGAACTTATGGCTGAATTCAACTGCACATACAAAAAAGCTTTAGATGTGTATGTTCCACCGGACTCGGACAATTACAATAAGGATCAATCATCTCACAGATCAACAGAAAATAAAAAAAATACAACAAATACCTTTTCCTTGCTAGACACCCACCCAGACTCGGAAATACCTTTAAGCCAAAATACACCCCTATATTCGGAAATCGTGAAAACTAAAGCTGTAATTCATAATGAACCAAAACAATCTAGCCATTCCAAAAAAGACGATA
The DNA here is from genome assembly GCF_003589595.1 of Hyposmocoma kahamanoa. Taxonomy (NCBI): domain Eukaryota; kingdom Metazoa; phylum Arthropoda; class Insecta; order Lepidoptera; family Cosmopterigidae; genus Hyposmocoma; species Hyposmocoma kahamanoa. The sequence continues at coordinate 12,241,743 of NW_020654878.1, forward strand.
ACATTCAGTCTCGAGAACACAGATCTAAAATTTCGAATTTGCAATCAAAGAAAGAAACAGAATATAAAGAAAATCAATACATACAAGGAAATTGGAGTGATGAAGAAGAAGAAAATATAATATATAATAGAAAAGAAAAGGACGAAGAAAAGGAGAAGATTACCTTTAGCGAACTTTTGATTAGATTGAAAAATATTATATTTTCTAATAGAATGTCATGCGGAGACAAAATAAGTGGTGTAATTAATAATGTGTTGTGTGGAGTGGTTAATTTTGGTTGCAGTGGAAAATATATCTGAGTGGCCGGTAATGAGAACTGTTCTCAAATGTTTAGCACATCTCTATGGCTCAGAAGCAAATTAAAAAAATTAACATTCTACAGTGGAACAGCCGTAGCCTAAAACCCAAATTGGATATTTTTGAAAATTTACTTTTACAGGAAAAAGCTCACATCTTCGTTGTAACGGAAACCTGGTTAGATCCAGACAGTTGTATTAAAATAAAAAATTATAATGTTTACCGCAATGATAGGGACGACGGTTACGGGGGTGTAGCGGTGTTTACCCACAAATCTGTCAAATCGTCCATGGTACAAACTCAAAGCCCTAATAGTCAAATTCAAGTTCTTTATATTAAATTAAAAAATTGTGAACACATAGAAGATGTAATTGGTATATATTGCCCTCCCTCAGCCAACATAGTCACTCATAAAAAAGATTGGGAATTTTTATTTTCATTAGGAGGCAAAAATAAAATTGTACTCGGGGATTTTAATGGTCACCATTCCAATTGGTCATACAAAACAGACACCAGAGGCACACAAATCTTCGATTCATCCTTTGAAACAGACTTAGTAACTTTAAATGATGGTAGACCGACTAAGATTACCTTGGCTAGAGATAGACTACTAAAATCTTCACCCGATATTACGTTAGCATGTAGTTATCTCGCGCCGAAATTGATGTGGAATGTTCTAAACGAGACACTAGGGAGTGATCACCTTGTTATTAAAATCTCCATGCTACAGTCTTCTAACACAAAGAAAATAATAGGCAGAAATTTTAAAAAGGCTGATTGGATGTCCTTTTCGAAGTGTTTGGAATCTCTTTTCTCTTGCTATGTCCCTGTTGAAAATCTCCAAGAATCATACGACGTTTTCCTTGATTATTTAAATATAGCAGCAGAACTTTACATCCCTTATATAAAAAGTAATCAAAACCCAGATAGCAATTTTAAGCCTAAACCTTATTGGAATCAGAGTCTATCCGAATCCGTTGCAATACGCCGACTAGCTCTGGCACAGTTCCGCCGTAATCCTATTCCCCAAAATTTTGACTTACTGAAAGAGAAAATCGCAAATTCACAGAGACTTATACGTAAAGCCAGAGGAGATAATTGGCATGGATTCTGTTCTTCTCTCGATAACGTCTCCTCAGTAAGAGAAATGTGGCAGAAAATGAGGTGGATTAAGGGCTACAGATTACCTAAAAAGATTGTAGATAAAGAACTAGCTAATGAGCTTTTGAACAAATTAAGCCCTGAATATTGCAGTTCTCCTCATCCCCAGTTTACTTCTGGTGATCCAAAATTGGATGTCGATTTTACCATGGCAGAATTAACGAAATGTATGAAGTCCAAGGACACTTCACCCGGCTGCGATAACATCTCGTACTCCTTGATTGACCATATTCCAGACAACGGAAGGCGTATTTTGTTAAACCTATTCAATAGGTTTTTTAGTTATAGCTTTGTTCCTCTGCAGTGGCGGGAAATAGGAATAATACCGATCTCTAAACCAGGCAGAGATCCGGATTCTACCTCCTCACTGCGACCGATTTCGTTACTGTCCTGTTTATGCAAAATATTCCATAATATGATAAAAAATAGGCTGGAATGGTTTTTTGAGAAGTCTAAATTATTTTCAGAAAATATGGTTGGTTTTAGAAAAGGTCGTTCAAGTTTAGATGGACTGGTCAACTTAGTTTCGAGGATACAAATGGGTTTTTCTAAAAGTAAGCCTACCATTGGATGCTTCTTAGATATTGATAATGCATACAATAATGTGGAGGTCACAAAGTTAATATCGGTAATGCAGCGTTATATGGTTGGTGAAAAGATCTGTAGGTATTTGTGGAACTTCCTCCATGAGAGACATCTTAAAATCAAAGGAGATGATTACTGTATTGGTAGATACACTAATAGAGGCCTGGCTCAAGGTTATCCTCTGTCACCCCTGCTATTTAACATAGTTACTATACATATTTGTAATGAGATAAATAATGTATATGTATCACAATATGCAGACGATTTCGTAGTGTACTCTACCAATAACATCGCTGAGGCTTCTACAAATCTACAGTTATCTCTTAATGCCCTATCCGAGGCATTAAATGAAGTTGGTTTAGAAATATCACCTGCAAAAAGTAAAGTTTGTTTATTCAAGAGGGGCTTCAGAAGAGAAAATATTAGACTATCAATTGGGGGGACAAATTTGGAAGTCGTGGAGTACGTGAAATATTTGGGGTTATGGTTGGATAGATCACTTAGATGGGGTAAGCATATTAATGAAACAAGGGAAAAGATTTTAAAATTTATGAATATTTTTAAAATTTTGGTAGGGACAGGATGGGGTGTACACCCAAAACACTTAAGACGTCTATATGTTGCCATCATCAGAAGTAGAATTGATTACGCTAGCTTTTTATATGATAACTGCCACCAGGTACATCTTCGTAAGCTTGATAGAATTCAAAACTGTGCCATGAGACTGATTGGGGGATTTGTCAAAAGCACACCTATACATGTCATGGAGAACGAACTATGTTTACCGCCTTTGTATGTTCGTAGATACTATTTAGGAGCAAAATTTTGGTTAAAAAGTAGGTCCTTAAAAGATAACTTATGCCCCAAAATTGTTGGAAGTTTATACGATTCATGTCAAAATACTTATTGGAGAACAAAAAAGGTGCCCCTTCTAGTTAATATTTTAGAAAAATTCAATATGTACCCTATTTATTGTAGCGATATTCTGGAGACGTTTGGGTTGGATGTTTGGATGAGCTACATAGATATTACAGAGAATGTAATATGCGAAATCCCAAATGTGTATAAAGCAAAACGACTTTATAACGCAATCAGTTTACAATACAAGTGTGAGGAATTCCTGGCCAAAAAATATTATGAATTTTATAAAATCTTCACGGACGCTTCAAAAAATCATGCGATTGGAGTAGCCTTCTTCGACTCACATGCCAAGATATCAGTGAAATTAAGAATATCCTCAAACTTGTCAATAATGTCAGCTGAACTTTTTGCTATAATAGAAGCTCTCTCGTACGTCAAATCAATCGACTGCAAAAAAATTGTTATTTTAACAGACTCAAAGAGTGCTCTCCAACAATTAATTAAATGTACTCAGGGAGCTAGGGGCGTCCCGGTGGCTTATGCAATTATTCGAATATTGTTAAAACTTCGTAGCCTTAATTTTCACATAATTTTACAATGGATACCATCACATATCGGCATCGCCGGCAACGAAGAGGTAGACCGTCAAGCGAAAGTGGCCTCATCAGAGGCCGATAATTTGAGCTGTGTGCCATATTTCTCTGACTATTTGACAGTGGTAAAAGAACAGTGTGGTCACACGTGGAAAGAATATTTCGATGAGAGGTCACGTAGTAAAGGCATTTGGTACAAAACGTTGCAACCTTGCCTCTTTCGGATCCCATGGTTTGACGGTGCCGATATGTGCAGAGCAAACTTAATCACTGCATTTCGGGTCCGATCCGGACACATTCCTCTAAATAGCTTCTTCTACTTAATGAGAAAAGTCCAATCCCCCAACTGCACTGAATGTGATATAGTGGAGGATGTATATCACATCTTGATGGAATGTGTACAGAACGGAGCCGAAAGAAGTAATGTGTCTAATAGTTTGGATTGTAATTTGGCGGAATTGGGAGTATGTACCATTTTCCTATCTTCCCCAAAATCAAAGGAAGCAAAATTGTTATACAAATTAGTTAATGTAGGAATGAAGCGAAGACTGTAGATGATTTTTAAGGAGCCTGTCATTATGGGGGTGACATTTTCTAATAAAGAAAAAACCCTCTTTTAATAAAGATTTAAAAAAAAAAAATCCCTAATACTACGACTGCTTTTAGGTACCCATATAGGTTTATTTGTAAAATACTAACTCAACTACTAACACATAATTCTGGTTAAATACTCGATGCACATAATAAACAAAAATAAGTTTTATGTTCTAGACTTAGAGGATAAATACTTTTGAGGATGTACTATCTAATTGCACGTTCATTTAATGTCTATCGCTTTTTGTTTTGAATTATGTAACTTCACATATTATTCGGAGACTGATTGTTGAGTGTTTCAAAAAGCCCTGCTTTGAAAAATAAATATAGTGTCAAAAGTTTCCCAAATTGCGTTTCTGTCATAGTTGGATGCTGATAAGCAATGATGTCAACCCGTATGATCATAATTTTGAGAAAAAGGCGCCTAAAGATTTTTTATGTGGTTTGTTCAAAGGATTTATGTGAATTGTTTATACCATTTTTTTAATACTTGGAGGTTTCAAATCACTTAGTTTATGTTTGTAAAATGTAGCCGAGACGACTACATTTTGATATTAAAATCTGAATTTTCGAGTGTTTGATGATTAACACGTCTAGCTTATCAGCATCTAGTTATATTTTAGCCAAATTCGATCTATGTCGAGCGATGTTCGAGCTGTCAACAAACAAAAACATGATTTTTAGGGTTTTCACCTCAAACTGTGTCACAGTTAAGTACGTATCACAATTTCCGAAATTTTATTAAGCTATTGATCATACTAATCCTGAAGTCATGTCTGTGATGAATTTTGTTCAACAGAACAAAAAAGTTAAATCACCTAAAAATAACATAAATATTATCAGTAAAATTAACTATAATTAAAACCAACGATATCTATGTACTGGCGTACAAGATGCGGCGTTCCATGCACACGTCGTGTGTCACTGATGTGCGGTGAAGACGCTGCACATCATTTAGTCGGTTGTCAAACATACAAGATGTCGGACGCGGATGCGGTTCTCTGTGAAAATTGATTTATATCGGTATATTGTTCACATTTCGCTATTTGACTAATTGTGTGAACATAAATTTAAAGTTTTAAATTATTCACATTGATTCGGTAAGTAATGTTGTGGTTTCTGATTGAATTTGTGCATTATAATATGTGGTAATGGCGAAATGGTATACAAAATTTCACACTATCCATCTCGTTTTGCAAGCATGTAATGACGCGCGTTAAAATAAAATAAAACATAAGTCATAGATAAATAAGTAACAGAGTGTTCTGACTACACAGTACACACTAACAGACTATGTAAGAATAAGAATAAGAATAATGTTTATTGACATCACAAACACACAGAAATACAAAATACTTTACATATTTTCATTTTTAAAACAAGAACATGATACTTATGCTAAATGAACATTAAGTGTGTGTTAGACATTAACAAAAACATGCATTGTTAACGTGATGCCAAGCCTGAAAACATTGTGAGTCATTACAGGTGGTCCCACACTAGGCTAAGCCTGTCCTGTGGCGACCTTTTTACGGCTTCAATTTACTCGTTACGTTACCTACGATTATATTACACAAATAATAAGAACTTAATCTATTAAATCTAACATAAGAATAGGAATTATTATTACAATAGCATGAATTTAAAATAATTGTGATTAACATATTAGTACAAAAAATAAGTATTTATATTTAACAATAATAATTACCAACTACTAAGGTGCTTCACGGGAATGAAAATCGATTTTTTATTTTTTTTTTATTTTCACAATTGGAAACTCACACCAGTAAGTAGCCTTTGTACCACCAGTAGAATTTGACAACTCCTGTCAAAACAATGAATGGCAACAACTAAAAACCACAACCATGTATAATATGATTATACATACTCAATATGATTATACATACTCTGTTAATGTGTACATAGATATCGATAGGACGAGATATGTAGTATATTAATATAAAATAAAATCTTACAATTTATTGTTATAATTTTGTTTCTTTTTATCTACCATTACTTACCATTAATAGGATTCTAAAAGTTATTTACTTCATTCATTATACATATTTTATCAATAGGTACAGCCAAGAGCACGTCAAGCTTGACACTTTTTACTTTGGACCGTTCTTAGAGTAAGCGGCATAGAGTTCGATTTAAATCTTAAGTGTCAGGCTTGACGTGCTCTTGACCCTGTACTTTGTAATAATTGGCTACTTTTTTTAGCCAACTACGTATGTAGTCAATTACCTACTTATCTATTTAAATTCCAATTTGGTAAGTGAGCAGGCCGCGTGCAGAGCAAGGTAATGAGCATTGAAAAATATTTTTTTTTATAATATCAAGTGACGGTGACGGTGAATGTTCTTTTCCTATGCCATCATCACAAAAAATACATAAATGCCCATAATATTAAATTCAACTATAAAGTTTGCAATGAGAACGGTCCGAAGTTCAAAATGTTTAAGCTTGATATGCTCGTAACTGTATTTTTCAGTTTCGAGAATATGTTTTATCGCAATTTATTATATTTCGGGCCTTGTTGCAATTTTGGTACTGTTTGCCTTTTTCTTTTGGTTTAGATATACTCCCAATGTAAAAATGAGTGAAAACAAAGTAAATAATCCGGAACACAAATCTTCTTTTCGTAATACGATTAATCTCCGTAATATGATTAACCTTTTCGTAATATAATTCACCTTTCGTAATATGATTTCCTTGTATGGAATGATTATTTTTTACCCAAATATGGGAAATTATGATCAATAATTAGTTTCTAAAAACTTGGAAGTGGTGACAATATAGATAAGATCAATATATTGTGATAATAGGGTGTAATTTCACTCCACTCGCGATAATTTTCTTGAGTGTAAATTGTATACAATACATTTTTTTAGAATTAACCCCGGAACTTAGGGTAGTAGTGTCTTTAAATATAAATTAGATAATTTAATATCCTTCATTATTATTAGGAATAAAAATATTTAGGTGATTTCTCGCGGCATAATTTATTTTGACTAGACTATACTAATAGACTAGGTAGGTCATTTGAATAGTTGTGACCGTTTGAAAGTGCTTGCAGATTTGCTCGATTTTTTGACGATTGACTGGTGATAAGACAAAATCGAATACCAGTAAAATCAACAGACGATCGACAACGTATTTTTTGTCGAATGACATAGTGGAATTTATATTAGGCCTACAAATTTGTTCTCGATCGCTAATGAGTGATAGTAAAGTTAGTCAAAAGTTGAACAAACCTGTAAGGCACCTTTATATTCTTCTTATCGTATAATGCTTGCCACAGTGGTGAAAGGATCTGTCAATCGGCGTAAGCTGTTCGCCGATTGTTGCCCAAGATGTGCCGGGAAGGAATAGTAGCGGGGCTGAACGTTCCGATTTTCAAATAAGTTGAAGTTTTATAGTGAAAATGAAGGATTTGATTTTCAACATGTGGAAATATTGAACAAATGTTTATCGCTTTTTGTAATAGTATAGTCACTTCTACTAATATCTCAATAGTCTTTTTCATAGAGGCAAATTTTTGATAAATATCGGAGCGGAACATTCAGCCCCGCTTTGGGACGCATTGTTCCGTCTTTGAGGCAAATTGTTCCACCTAAATTATGACAGGATAACAAGGATTTTCTTAAATAAAACCACCTTTTTTATAATTGTATGTATGTAATGTTTATATTATGCACAACTAAATTAAAAAAACTATATTCTTATTCATCAGTAATATTGTTCAAAGCTCATTTCTTCGTCTGAATCACAGTTGAGTTTCACATAAGTGACTCTATCATCTTGTCTAACAAATATTTAGACATGAATCCGTTTGTAGTTTCGCATCCTTAAAATAAAGAAAAATGGTCATAAAAAATTTAAGTATGTTTGCAGATCAATTGGGATAGTTGTTCCTAGGAACAACCAGCCCCTCGAGAGAGGAACTTATAGCCCCAAATTACGTTTTTATACGAAGACTGACATACCGGCAAAGTAATAGAGTCAATGAAAAAAATACTCAAACAATAAGATTCCTTATTACTATAATTACTACAAGTCACTACAATTTGGAAAAGTTACGTATGGAATCGGCTCATAATAAACAAAAACAGACCAAAAAATTTAAACAAGAAAAAATGTGCTTACGTGATGTTTTGACAGCTCCACGCACATAGCCACCCTTCCGTCGTCGCCGGAGTAACTGAAATGGGTGGGTGGTGAATGGTCACCTGACGCTTTAACGACGTGCTTCACATGTATTGCTATATATTTTTCTTGCAAAGTTATTGCTGTGAGAACAACTTACCCCAGAAACTACCAGCCCTGGTCTCCCCTACCTACGTCGCACTATTGGGAGATTGGGTCATATACGTGCCATAAATTTGTAACTTTCATGTTTTAGAAGATAATTAAGTGAGTTTTTTTCTGATAATCTTGAATATATTAGCTTTTAATTAATATAATATACTTTGTACGTATAAATGTATTTTTATTACTTACAAAAAATATATAAACAAAATAGTGCAATTTTATATAAATCTTCAGCTATGTTTAAAGACATATAACTATATTTACTTATAAATAATACAATGAAACATCTTATAGTTACTGTAATTACGTAATTTAATAATTGAAAAGTTTAAAATAGGAAATAAAACTATTTTTCCGGATTTAAGTCGCGTATATTTCGTTTTTCAAAGAAACCAACGTTTCGGGCCCTTTACTAGTCCCATGGTGACGGCTTAAATAAAAATAGTTTCATTTCCTATGTGCAACAATCGTGAAAATCTAAGAACTCGATAAGTTTAAAATATTTTAAAATTAACTCGGAAGCTCCAAAGTTTCGACTAGAAGTTCCATGGATTTCTTATTATAAGGTTTTCTCACACTTGTTGTGTGAAGTGTATGTAAAACGTCGTTATTAATTACTTATACCTTTAGGTAGTGTTCTCGGGTATCTCTTTTGAAAATTCGATTAAATTGGGCGGCAAAATCTTAGTTGTGATGAAGCTGGAGTTTTCCACACAGTGTCATTTGTCCTAATATCAAGAAGTTTCAGAGGCACCGTTGAAGATATAAAATATATTTGCTCCAGAAATTAATTTACCTACTCTCATCAGGCTGGACCCCATTTTGAATATAATTAAGTGGGTTGAACCAACTTTGTGAGCGCCATCGATTTCCAAAATTCGTGCTGTAGTGTGATCCAAAAAATCTTTTCATTATATAAATGCGCTATTTCATACAGAATAATAACGTGAAACTTATGCCTCTAGATTTATAAAAACTATCTACCGTTATGCAATTTTCGATATATTTCATCATAGTCAAGGTGGTAAATACTACATATTTAAAACACAATATATAAAAATATAATAGAAGAGCCATATAAAGTAATAAATAATCTCTCTAAGTTTACGTAGCAAGAACAAAAGATGCTTAATTTCATATATATTAACATAACAGATTAACATAATAATATGTTGTGGAACGAAATCACAATTTCTTTTTTCATCCCATTAAATATCATAGTATTTCTACAAAATAACACCGTTTGTAGAACATCGGCAAATTTCGGCAACAGTTAAAACTCCAATTGAAAATTAAAGATAAGCAAAAATGCATGAGAAATATTTCATTGATGGAATATATTCTTATTTATGTACTCCGTTAGAAAGTACATAATTTCAACTATCCGAAATGATACAATACTTATACGTATAATTACTGTTGCTATGTTACTATTAATTCGTACTGAACAAATCACAAAATTAAAATTATTCTTAAAATTTTTCCATTTACTGTATTTGACTGCCCTCTGCCAAAATTCAAATCATGTTTATTCGTATAGATTAATTTCTTAGCTTTAATTTGAGGTATAATACATGTATCATGTACCTCATTGACTTTTACAAAAATCTTTTTTGGCACAACTATCTCAGGCGGCTCCCTATAGTGCGTTCGTGCGGGGAGTATGTGTGGGTATGTTTTATATAACTACATGTATACATAGGTCGTATAAGTGTATGTATACATAGGTCGTCGGATTCAATGATCAATATTGGCATTGCACTGCGTCGAAAGTGTAAATTTAACATGTATTATATCAAAACACGTGAGAATCTCAGAAGGGCTGTTTGCGCAGGACCTGATTGAATCGTAGTGGCCGTACGTGTAGAAAATGTGATTCGATTAAGACCCTGTACAAACTCAAATGGCTTTGGTTTATTAAGCATAACAGAGATGTTGAGTCAATAGCTTGGAAAAAATATATAGTAAAATTGAGGATGTACACTGATTACTGTACGGTGTGAAAACACGATTCCTAAATATTTACATGATACAAATAAAAACACAAATTTACCTGGAAATTTTCCAAGAAAACCGCTGTATTCAATGGGTACTTTACATATACCAATGATTTTATTGATATCAATTGAACTAAATAGCACACATATAATATACGATATGTACTATTCAAATGGCTTTTTAAATTTCGTTTGTAAAAAAATTAATTCTGAAATTAATTCTGGCTTTAGCCAGTGTCTCTGCCACTCGACCCAAGCAAAATGAACCGTATTAGTAGGGAGAAAAAAAATTTCAATTCGACCTGAGGTAGCACTCATAAGCACCTTCATTCTGACTATAAGATTCGTGTCATTATTTACTTTCTTTATGGTTAACAATATAGCCTCTTGTCTATTATGTTCGCACTTTATAATATATACTTTAATATCTACATTTTTGTAACTCATTTAGTGTTTTTGGATGTATACTTATGAGACTAAAGTACACACACAATATTATTCTTTACTAGTAGTATAATATCGCTAACATGTTGCCGGTCATCGTCCTCTGTGTCTCATTTCAAAGATCGGCAATGGAATGCAAAAAAAATTTTGAAAAGTATTTAGAATGGAGTCAGCTCCGGCCGGCGGCGGCGATCCAACAATTCTGTATTGTATATTTTGAATTTTCCTTAATCATTTATCTAAATTTTCCTGAAAAGATGTGACTCGATAAGCCTTTCTAATAAAATAAACTGTAATGGAATCCGCTTAAGCCGCGATAATGACGCAGTGTGATATTATATAAGCATGCGTAGCGATCCTCGAAAATGATTGGTATTTTCAACAATACCAAAGAATGAAAACAAAGAACAAGTTGTGTAGTAATGGCATGCTTAGTAAGTGTCGAAGATTTTTTTTACACAAACGTATATTAAGAATACTGATAATGGCCCATAAAATTGACAAGGGCAGCGTGGGAACTCAATAATAGCGACAACAATGATTTATTTAGGCATACTTAGATATCAACTTAACATTTTTGTTCACTTTTTATTTATTATATTTTAGTTTTGACTCGTTTCGGAGTTTGGGTCCACCAAATCTACTTACAAAATCCAAAAAAAGTTTACGTTGAATGTTTTGAAACTTCAATTGGTAATTTAAATTTTCCTTACATTTCTTGTACGTCTTTTATCTACAGATACTCAGCTCGTAATCTTTCGTTACCTTTTTTTATAGATATACTTATATTGGATTCGTTTCTTTTATTGACTGCCGTTTTAATTTCTCTACCCATCGTCATGATTTGAGATCATCGATCTTCTGTTTTATTGATTGCAGCTCCTCTTTCATAAAATTTTTTAGGCACATAATTAATATTGCGAAAAAAGGTGATGATTTGCAAAATGCAAACATGGCTTAGTTGAGAGAACATTTGCCTTCTACGACGGGGCCCTAGGTTCGATGCTTACAGATATGCTTACCGATAATCGTGCCACTAAGTTTTTTTAAGGCGGCGAAGGTAAGCATTTTGATGTCAAATCTACATTCAGACTTCAATTAGCTTTTTTTTTTTAAAGTGTGTAGTCCCATAACTCGCATTAAACTTGCCACTTACGAGTTTGGAGACTATGGTCTGTGTCCTGATCTCGTCCCCAATAGTTAGATGTATATGGGATCAACCCATAAGTATATGTAACTACCGCTTACAACGATATCGATTTAATTTGCATTCAAAGTGAAAAGGTACTCCTAATATCTCATTAGACTATAAATTTCCATTAAAGGAGTCGAAATTCCCAAATACTACACGCTTATAGAAATTTATACTACGACCGGTCGGGTCGGTTGGGACTTTTATTCGGTCCATAAACTCATCTAATCCTATGGTGACGCTAAATTGCATGTAGAATTTTGAAACGGAATTACTAGAACACGGAAACATCTTTGTAACTTTTGATATGTATCAAAATATGAATATTATTATTACTCCATACAGATTGACGAGATAATTGATCTAATTTTGAATAAGAAGACAATTCCAGATTCAATATGTGCACATGATGTAAAAAGACGATTTATGTGTATCGAAGTTTTCTTGTTACAAACAACTTTCAACTTCTGATAAGTAGTTCAGTATTGCTGCTGTAGGTGGCACAGGTCTTCATATTGCTATATTATACAGCACCCACGAAAGTTCGTTGGAGGTAACAGTAGTTCTATTTGACTTAGAATTTAGATCTAAACCTGTTTATACCACAGTTTTTTCGCCTGAGGTAACCAAATTTGTAAGTATGTTATTTTTTCTTTTTTATCTTTTAAACATAAGCAATTTGATCTCCGTTTTTATTTCATCCTTTTCAAACAACGTAACAAGGTAGACACTCGAGAAGGTCCGATCTCTATCGTTACTTTCTGAGCTAGTAGATTTATTTCACTGATAAAGTCTTGTTAAGTGTTCGTCCGGGATGTGTAAAGTTCTTTTACTGCGTGGTGTATTGATAATATGTGGCTTCACCTGCTTTTAAGATCACAAAGACAGTACACAAAAATATAAAAATAAATTTATTCATGTGAAAAAAGACCTTGTTCAATATGTCTCCTTTATCACGTAGTTTTTAATAAATCGGTTTAGTGTTATTTGGGAGATTTATGCGATTCGCTTTAGACTCATGAGTTATTGGCGGTAAATAATTCCTCAGTCTTAGAAATCAGTTCGATTTAGCCAACTTTTTCAAAGTCAAACTACAAGCAAATTACATTTCAAATCGTTATATTGATTAAATCGTAAGGCAGATTCCCCTGAGAAGATTGAGCTAGACACTCCAGAGGTTGCTCTTTGTAAATAAATATTTGTGCACATCCGTCATTTACAATATTTATTTCAAACATCATAGATTGAGACAACCTGCAAGAGCTAAACGATTTACAACCACAGATTTTTGTCATTCAAGTACGCAGGAGCTAGTATTATTGCTTATATTTCATAGCTATTTATTAATGCTTATTTACCTTTAGTCGTTTTTGTTTAATTATAGCTTAAAACCTTGTGAATGGCAAATTTTGAATATCAACTCATTTGAAATCTTGTTGTAGAGGTGTGTACATTGCCCCTTAAATTGTGGAGACGACTGTCAAGAACAGTCAGTTTACTTTTATTCCTCGTATTAATGTTAAAACTGCCTCTGTGGCCGAACGGCTACCATGCTGGACTGCCACGCAGAGGTCCCGGGTTCGATTCCCGGACCGGGAGAAATATTTGCATGGCTTACATTTATTTCACTCGTGAGTTTAGGTGTAAATTGTGGTTGTCTATATATGTGTGTCTGTGGCACCCGCGATACAGGGTTTCCCTAGTGCGGGGATATGAGTGTGTATGCGTTATGTTGTTATCTGTCACAATTCTTTACAAGAAAAATACTATCCTCTTAATATAAATTACATTAAATTTTTCATAAATGTACTGCGGCGCAAGTGTTTCATAACATATATCTCTCAACGACATCTGTCTGTTTAAACTTTTAGCTTCTATACTTCTATATGTAGGTACACTTCACCATTGATTACCATAGAGAATATATACTTTTTGCACAATTATCAGAATTTTGATGCACCAACGTCGGTTTGTTTGAAAACGCGATTTAAATCCGGAATAATAGTTTCATTTCCTAAGTACCTGTGTAGTAAAGGTAAATACATCAATTCTGCCCTGCTAATTGTAAATTCAGCACTTACAAAATAGCGGTTGGGAGAAAAAAAAATTTGTAGCTTAGATTTTGTTTAGATGAATTTATGTTTATAAACTTGTTGCTTAGATATTGCTTAGATGTAGTTATGTTAATAAACTTGTTGCTTAGATAATTAATTGCTATTTTGCAACATTTCACCTGCACTGGGATCGCGGAGTAACAAATTAATTTACTTCCATTTTTGTTGCTTAGATATCTAAAAATATGTTTCTCGCGTTTTTCTCCGAACCGCTATTTTGCAAGTGCTGCATTTACAATTAACAGGGCAGAATTATATAGCGAATGTTTTTAATGTCTCTGGGATATTGCAATGAGATAGATATTTACTGATGTATTATGACAAAAGGAACTAATATTCTACAAGTTGTTATAATATCTTTGCAAACAATTTAAACTCAGCTTCAGGAGAAACCATATTTCATTCATTATCGGAAAATTTTAATTGCACATATCCGAAATGCAGTCGTCGTTTGATATTCGGTACGGCCATCGACATATTGTGTACACTGGGAAGTCAGTACCATGTGTTAGCGAATCGTGACATTAATTTATTTTTCACCTCACTAGCTCGCTCGGAAAGGCTTTCTTTCTCATTAGAAATCTTCGCGCAAAAGCGATTTTGTCCACGCTAGCGTGGAAAAGACTTTTGAAATACGTACTTGACCATGGACTATGGTGCACCTAACTTTTTCTTTCGATAAGAAAAAAAAACATAATAACATGTTCAATTACACGATTTGTCGCACATTATTAATGTAAAATCATTTATTTTTTCGTTCGTTTCGTTGGTTGTTTTATTCTTATTATTGTTGTGATTAAATTGATAACGCTGACTTGTTATAGTTTGTAACTGTTTTTCTTTCATGTACTATTTACCTCGCTATAGTGAGGTGAGAAGTTGTGCGTTTCGCTCGGCAGCAAAGTTGTTGTGTGTCTTTTACTTTGAAACCCTCGCTACGCTCAGGATTATATTTCTAATCTTAGAATCAAAAGTATTTTGTGCTTAGAATCCTTCGCTTGCTCAATTAAAGCACTCGCATCAAACAACAACTTTGCAGCCTTGCATAACAAATAACTATCATTTTGTTACTTTGTTTAATTAAGAATTAGCTTTACTGAAATGAAAAATAAAAAAGTGTGTTAACGGAACAATGACGGGCCGCCATTGTCAAAAACATATTTTGACGAGACAGGACGTGGTTTTATTTTCTTAGGATTTCTAATGAAAGGATAATTTATAACAGTCACTGAAGTCTCATTTCTATTACTACTGTGAAAACCACACACATGCTATTTTAAATAACACACCAAACAGTTATTATTAGGTTTCTAGGTTGACTGAAGTTTTAATCGGAATATTTAATCATGTCGCACATTGACAAACAACAAACAGGTACAGTCAACTGAACAAATCGTTTATCTCGAGTTTATTTATTGAATGCCATATTGTTTTACTACCATGATCTTCACATATTTTTTGTAAAAATACTCCACTAGTTTGTTATTATTATTGATACAAAGATCGAATAACACAAAGAAAAATTCCTTCGATCTGACTGGACTCGAATCTCGAATCTCTATTGTTATGTCGGGGACACTGCTCTTAACCAACTCGATCGATCATAATAAAACAAAACGTGGCTTAGTTGGTATAGCGTCTGGCACGGTTTGCTGGGAGACGTCGGTTCGAATCCGGCCGGGTTGAAGAATTTTTTTCTAAGTGTTCGATTTTTGTATTAATAATTAAAACAAAAAGAGTTGAAAGAAACAACGTAAAAATTAATCCTACTAAAATTCACATTAGTTTAAGTTGATTCGTGAAGTTATAACAACAAAACAAAAATATACTGGCTGTTCTTGACAGTTCTTACAGAACAAAACGAAATTTGTTATCCTTCAGATCCGAATGACATCCTTGTTAATATAAAAAAATATAACAAATTACGAAGATTAAAAAATCGTAAAACAAAATATTTTACAAAAGCTTATATATACAGTTTCTGCTTATACAAATGACAAGAATCCGTGAGAGTGACAGCTTCGCTGATTATTTTTAAGATATTTAAAATTATTTCATTGTAAATGACAAATATGAACAAACGTCTATTTACAAACGACAACTTGTAGAGTTTTCCACGGCTGGAAACAGTGTTAGGTTAGGTACTACGTCAGTGGTAGTGTGGAGACTAGAAAGTAACGTCGTTTGTGTAGTGTGCGTATGACTTTAATAAGAATGAAGTAAACGAGGGTAGTTGTTCGCCGCCGCCTGCGCCTAGCTGTACTGAGTGATTAAGCTGTCAGTGTTTTGGCGCACAGGTTCCGTCGAATTCCGCCGCGAAATCTCATAATTAAGGACCACGGACAGCGGTTCTAAACATGTTGAGCAAAAACTCTACTTAAAGATGTGAGTTATATGTTAGTTTAGTTACATGTCTGCGTCTCAGGGTGGTTTTGTCTTTAAAACTTGTAGAGTGTCGTACTCGTTGCTCTCATACCTGCGGAATTACTAACAAATAGTATTTAATTTAATTTAAATTTGATGATTTCTGTTATAATTTACGTGAAATCAAGATTATTTAAATCACAACAACAACTAACTGTCGCTAAGTTGAGATTCTGCCAGATAAATTCTAGTGGTAGAAATTCGCGTGTGAGACAAAATTCATATATTTTAACAATCGATGTGATTGATTCATCAGTTAAAGCCATAGTTCATCATTTTCAAACAAAATAAATGATATTTCTGTTCTAATGGTTAAATTCTATGTACTTTGAAAAGACTATCGATGTATTACGAAAATTTCTAGATGATCAATAACTTTTTATGTTGACTATACGAAACAATTAATTGGCGTACCAAATGCGCACTTGAAATTGAAACCTAATGGTAACTACGTACGATACGTATTTACAACTGTCATCGGTAAATTGATCGCGTGATAAATGTGTTGCGTGTATGCATATACCTTATGAAAATTACTGCCCTGTCTAAATTATATGGTTTGACTTTTTATTACATATTTTTGCAAATTCTCTCCACAAATGGTATTAAATATGATTTATTACTTTATAACGAAGGTACTTATACGTGGGAATTTATATTGTTATTATGCAGCCCTAGAGCACTATTAATTTGATCTATTGTGATAACCACTCATTTTATTTCCGAATCAAGAATGTTTCTTTTATCTCCTACAACTGAGACATACATATTCAGAAGTAACTTTTGTATGTTAACCAGAGAACAGTAGTAGTATATGAGATGCACAGGCGATTCAGCTGCATTATATCAGAATCTACGCTCTCTGCTCTCACTAAATTTGAAGTTGCACGGGTGCTTATTCGGACCATAGTGTACCGTTTGTACACTTATTGAATATATATTGAATGAATTGCCTTGTAACTAATTAAAACTAGTTTGAAGATTCTTTTTTGTTCTTATAAAACTTGTTGTCAAATATATTGATAATTGTATGAAACGAAAAGACCTATTAGACCTATTCGATATTTTAGAGATCAAAGAAGTTTTGAAAGTTACGCGCCACTTTCCGTTCGCGGTGTTCAACGAGTGAAAAGTGTGTGTGCTTCAGTACCTATTTGTACCGTAGCTGCTAATTGGTAAATTGTATATCCCCAAGTGAATGCTAAATTGTAAGCGGACATGACAAGTTTGTTTACTTTGACAGATCTACGTTTTTATTTTCATTCTAAGTACGAATATAATCTTACCCAAGTCAATTAAATTGTCCGTGACTAATGAAGAATTTTCGTTGTCCAAAATAACTCAGTGCAAAAATACCCTAAAAGTAGGGTAACTTTGAACGGCCCCTTTATGCGCAATTTTGTCATACCTAAATTTTTTTCTAATTCGTCATTTTAGTAAAATTATTCTAAATTTGGGTAGATATGAAAGGAATGTCCTTACATACTCAAATTTAGAATACAACAAAACAACTACAACCCATTTATATATCCCACCTGGGCACGGGTCTCCTCTTAGGCGAGGGTTTAGTCCACGGTCCGCCACGCTCACCCATTGCGGGTTGGGCATTTCACACGTTTTCCGAGGGTTGTGAACTTTCACCAGAATTACTTTAAGAATAGGTAGTGTGTAAACATGAAGGAAATGTGATGTGAAATCAACCTGCAAAATTTGTACATACAAGCCATTTTTTGCATTTCAGTAAGTTTGTGCTTTACGTTATGAGTTTGAGAAAGTAAGGCGACGCTATGTCGATTAATACTATTTTTAATCGACTTCAAAAAAAGGTGGAGGTTCTCAATTCGACTGTGTTTTTTTTGTATGTAGCTCGGATAACGCGATTACATTTGTCAACCGGTTTTCATGATTCTTTTTTTCTTCGAAGGTTCAGTAGTAATCCCATTTGTTCAAAATTTTTAAATATAAATACAATTTGAAGAAAATATTCCACCTCTAAAGGTGGCAAACTGGGAGATTAATCCGGTTTCGCGCACTTTCCGGTAACCGATGTCAATAAAACTTGGCTAATAGACGTAATTCCACGAACTTTGGAGGTCAGTTTTTTAGTACTTTGCACTAACTGAGATTATTATTTTAATATCCGTAAAAATTTAATAAAAGTGTTCAAAGTTGCCTGGACTATACGTATACTTATATGCTAAAAATTCTATTAACTGTTTATGTGCAATACAACTGAAAGTCAAGTGTTTACTCCTCAGTATCAATTTAGTTTACGACGTGAAATTCCACAAATTTCCATTGATTGTGTAGGGGTCGAAGGTCGTTATTAGGCAAGCCAGATCAAATAGGGCTATAAACTTTAATAATTTTGTATTGTTCACGGAGTCGTAAATCCTGATTGCGAATACACATGTCACTGTCTCGACATGTTTTCTAATCGCTGGAAACAATTCGCGAAAGACAGTCAATGCCTTCAAGCTTTGTAACTATAGTTATAGTACAACACAGCGACACGTGTCCCAGATGCCGTTTAATGTCAAATATACTTAATGATATTATGAATGTCTAGACTTGCAATTAATCAGCTTAAGTCTTCAAAATGCACTTAAAAGTTTTTGCACATACGGTGATATATAAAGATAATATAATGTATTATAACCACCAGCCAGTTACACCAAGTACCAAGTACCTGAGTATTATAACCATTTATTTCAATATTTTATTCGATTCTAAAGAATAACTTTTTTTATAATATCTAGAGTCGGGACAAACAAGTCGTGCGCCTGATGGTAAGCTACAGGCTACACGCCTGTCCATAACAGTTGCAGTGCCCCTCCGAGCTTTAAATCGCAAAGATCTGAGGGACACTGCCACTGCGACATAAGTTGACAAGTCCCACATGCCTGTAATTTCACCAGCACCCTTACCCTTCAAAACCGGAACACAGTAATGCCGAATTATTACTTAGCGGCAGAAATAGGTAAGGTGGCAGTACTGCCCTGGACGAACTCTTCCACAAGAAGCTCTACTGCTACTAATAGCTTTGAGTGAATAGCTTTCATAGCGACATCATTTAAAATCCATTGTAATTTTTTCTAAAGGAAACGATGAAACTATGTGTAAGTAATTTATTTTCGAGCATTTTCTTGTTTTTTCCTTAAGCTCAACTGAAATCCAGATGAAATGCTATAATTTGTTCTTATCAATGAAGTCCTTTTATTTCATAGACATTTATTATCATTTTTATGTTACAATGACTTTCATCGCTATCGAGTTCTGATTATTATTATTTATCATAATATCAATTGTGAATTTGTATTACAATTTATATTTTTTTCAGAATTTTTATAGTTACCGATTTTTTATATTTTTATAATCTACATAATACTTACATGATACTAACACATATGCACACTACATTCACTTCACAATATTTATGCATTTGATGCACCGCAACGCACTACCCTCGAAGGTGGTGGCTGAAAATCAGTGTTTTGCTTTTGGGCTCTCTCTGCTTCAGTGCTGTGGTTTTGCACTGAGCCACGACTTATTTGGCTTGCTTCAGCATATACAAGCTGTTGATCATTACGTTTTTTTATTTTATTTTCTTTAATTTAGATTTCTGTGTGTCTCTTTTAATCAAATTACTATGTTGTGTTGTTGTGTGTGTGATGCAAGACTATCTTATCTATATATGATTTATCTATCGTTGAGAAATTTCGTTGTCCCCAAAACGATCAGTGTTAACTATGTCAACTGTGTGAGTTTTATATTAGTATATTATGATATAAGTGCTGTACTGTGCTGTGTGTACTGTAGCGCACGTATGTCATACGACGTTTTATAACATATTTGCGAGGAAATACATAAAACTCTGACTTTCTTAAACGAATAAATCTTTAATTACTTGTTAAAGCAATTATAGAAATTTGAACAATTTTTAAAAGTGATTGTTACGTTGCCAGTTGGCATTTTTAATGTTGTCAAGTTATTATTATTAGTTATTATCTCCCAAGTCTCTCTCTCACTCTCTTGAGTGAAAGTAGGAGAAATGACCCCAGAGTTCTGACCCCAGAGTGAGTGAGTCGGTGGCGGCGGCGGAGGCGGTTGCGGCTGCGGCGACGATGGTGGAATGTACGCGTGTGTGCTCGTAGATGGTAGAAAGTCAACACTTGACTCCAAATTTATGTTCCTTGTAATGCGAGAGCTAATTTCTTCTTTATTTCTTATCGAGTCTTCTATGTATCCTTCGGCTACATTGCTTGACCGCCATCCTCCGTGGCGTTTTAGTGTCAATTAGTCCGCACCTGAATCGGCGAGCAATGTAGCCGAGGACCTTCTGAAACTGTGCCCTGTGTATTCATGTGCTTGAGGCAAATTTAAGAAAGTGGCAATTTCTTTCGGCATTGCTCCCAATTTATTAATGCCAATGGGTTGGTTAGTGCATTTTCCATTTTGTAAATTTTGAAAAAAATCTGTTGGAACTACCTTTTGTTGAACGAAGCGCTTCGTATTTTTTCACTACGTCGTAAAAAGGCCCCTGTATTGTGAACGACCTTGGAATTTTATTTTTTGTGTTATTGACCTGGACTAGAAGAACCCGCCCATGGTTCTCGACGTCATTAGTTGTTATGTTTGCCAACTCTTGACGTCTACATGCACCATTTATACCGAATATTAATACAACCTGAAAAGAGATAAAATGAACGTATAAACACCTATATTGTAAAGAAATACGAAAGTGAAAGAAATTAATAACAATAATTTAGTTTCAACTGACCTTTGTTGCCAAATATCGCCAATCCGGAGCTTCTTTTAGGAACTTCTTGATATTGTCAGCCGAAAATACTTTCGACTTTTTACTTACATGGCCATCTGAGCGTCTTTTTAGAAATGCTATCAAGTTGGAGTATGACTTGATATCAATACCATGGTTTGTTTTCATAGTACTTTTTAGCATTGAATAGTAGCACCACATTGAGCTTGACTTATATTTTTGAGAAAGTTCCATGAAATAGGCTAAAACACATTTTCTGAAAATGAATTTGCATCTTTGCTTGTTTTCCATATAATGAAATTTTGATACGCTTGTAAGTATCTATCGGTTGATTTTTCAGGTAAGAGGCTTAGAGTAGCCTTTTTCGCTGCGTTTAAGACTTGTGGCGGTGTCAAATTAATAAATTCATCACTACTTGACGACATTTTCAAATAAAAACAATACAGGGAAAAGAAAAAGCGCGCGAAATAATTTTTACTTGTCCTCAAATTAGCCATGCGCGCGCATCAACGTTTTTTTTAGGCAAAGGTATAAAAATAGCCAGTATTACTAATAAAGTAAATTAATATTTTTGTGTTTTTGTTACAGATAAATGGTTGTAATTTAATGTCAAAATTAATTAAATGAAAGAATTAAATGTTTATTTACTATATTTTATCTCCCAAAGTTAATTTTATTCATAAAATATTGACCGCTTTTCTAACATAAAAACTCTTTGCAAAGATTTAAATAAGTATCGTTCATTTTTAGACGGAGCATCTTAAAAAACCGTGCATGTTACTTTATTTAAAAAAAAAACTCGTGCGTCTTACATTACAATAACGCACTTGTGCGTTTTACATTACAATAACGCACAATACATTACGATATTGAAATTGGTGTGATTTCAGCCACTTTACGAGGAAATATGTTATAAAATATTGTGCAATACTCCAATACTTGTTCTCAGACTATATTGACTTTGTATTACAACACCAATAGTACCTTATGTTTACATACAATAGATGTATACGTACTCGTACCTATAAGCTAAGCCATTAATCTCTCTCAATACTGCTGTCTCTGCTAAATTAATGCTTGAATGCATCGACTTGATAATATGACATATCTATAAAGCTTTTGATTTCACTTTAAGCCTACTGCTTGATATCAGCTCCTAACATTAACTATGAACCATTGATTTCCACGTTTGTGTTATTCATCGTCAACCTATTATATGTGTCACTATGGGGCACGCCTCTCCTTTAAAGAGAGGGATTAGACCCAAGTTTCCCACCCCAGGGGGATTCCGAGTTGGGGACTTTGCCCTTTTTCCAAGGGTTGTGTACATTTTTTGATATATTGGTTTCATCACGTTTTCCATAACCGTTGGCGGGTGGTGTTGCCAATAAACATTCACTAATGTCCGTGTCACTAATGTGTTAATGTAACGCAACTTAGAAATTAAAGTCATAGGTACATTCGGGATTCGAACCATCGACCTCTCAATTGAGAAGTAAACGTTCTACCATAAGGTTACCACCATGTTACCACCGCTATAGTATAACGGTTTTGTTATTGTTGTTTATCGACATGTACATAGTCTTTAATGTAGTAATTAATATTTAAGCAAATGACAGCTTAAGCAATAAATCGCTTAGTTACATTTTAGAACACGTACAAAAATAACTACTTTTCATACAAAGCTGTAAATATTGTTATATTAGATATTATAGTAAAATAAATTTGTAAAAATTAATTATATTATTACGCTTGTCAAAATATCTGGGTATATCCTAGATTTTTGCCATATCGTCGGGGATAGTGCAATTACGCGTAACTAGCATTGGATTATGAGTTTCGATTGCGCTAATTGACTAATTCAATCCGCGTAAATGTCGTGGCAGCCAAATTGGCGTGATTTACGGGAATCTATTGTAATCAGTCCGTAGACAACTTAAATTAATGTTTACTGTGAAAAAATGAAAGTCGCAGCCATTGAAATAACAAAGTAATAACGTTAAATCCCTTTTCTGTAAAATTTGGTTCAGTGCAGATACGCGCTTTTTACCAATGCTACTTACGCGGATTTGCACCATATGTAATCCTTTTTACACAAGCAATTATGCAATGAGTTCGAAATACGTTGAACGTTTATAACCATACTATTTCATTATTACGGCATGTAACGCGCTCTATCACCAAAGGTCCATTAGTCGTAGCACTAAACTATCCATTTACAGCCTTAAAAGCACTTAGTAATTAGAATTGAAGTTTCAGAGCTTGTAAACATTTACTATTCGGGTTGATACTTTCTTGTGATATACGCTGTAGTGATTCACAAATCCAATTTACTTAACTTTTCAGAGTTCCTTAATCAAACTGCGAACCCTTGCAGTTTCGTTAACCTGTGTGTCTGCCCGTTCACCTTTATACCCCTTCATTTATGAAGCTATTGTTATAAAATTTGTATCGACATTGACTTAATAGTTAACAAAAAAAAAATGGAAAAAAAGTATTGGGACAATTTGGATTTATTTTTTCGTATATGTCGACATAAAGATCTAAAATAACTTACACTCACTCCTTTGTTTGAAATGTCGCCGGGTTTGTCAAACTTGCAACAAAATGTCGTCGTGAGGACTTAGTACGTTAAACACTGTATCGTCGAGATTCTCACAGTCAGTATCTTAGAGGGAAGGAGTAGGATTTTATACCCAGATCACGTAAAATCGGTGCTACGTCGTCGTCAAGTTGCGGAAACTTGCCACATAATGCGCACCAATATCCGGCGACTTTAGCCGGCAGCCTAATCCACCGAGTTCCTAGAGAGGAGGCCTAGTCGAGTTGCAGAACATAATGTTCGATTGCCCGATGTTGTTGTAGAGACGTATTTGGTAACTCCAATAATAAAATAAGCAATGATAATCTGATTAAGAGAACGCTTGCCTTGAATGTTGAAGTATCATTCCGAATACGTATCCATGTACGAGTTCAATTTAGGGGATGGCTTGGAACCGCTGGATCTGATTGATTCTTGTGTCACTTTGAATCATTAAATCAAATGAGCGACAATAAATAAATAAAATAATAATACAAAGACTTTATTTTTCAACACAAAACATACAACATTTAAGATAAAACTATGCTTAATTAATCTATGTCGAACAAAAGGTAAAAACCTCAGCAATTTGCCAATTTTCAAGCTTCACCTGGCAAAAATTCGCCGCCGGAAACACTACCGTAGCATATAGAGGTATCTTTTCGATTATATATGGTATAAACAAGAGGATACCTCCCTCACTATATACATTTACTACAGAAATAACAAACCTTAAACTACGATATTAGCGAACCGGAAAATTGCAGCAGTAGCTACAAATCCTTTTGCTTTTTGAACTTTTTATTCGAGTCTTAAACTTAACTGCACGCATTCTGCGGTTGTCTTTGATCTTTTATATATTGTGTAACTTCTCTAACACACTCTGCAAGTACATTTTGTCTCATCTACAGTATTTTAGCGCAATACTATGCGCACCGTTGTACTAGCTGATCCAAATTCATACAGTTCGCAGCAATAACAAAATCGATTGGATTTCAAATTTGTTACTTAACGCTAGACCTTAATTAGAAATAAGGGCGTTGGTAGCTTTCAATTATGCATTGTTTCTTTTCAGAATAATACTTCCATGATTTACGTTTAGAAAATTTCAAGAATATAAATATTTACAGACAGTAGGATCCAGTACAGATATAACCAGAGTACAACAAAGGGACTGCTGGAGGCTACTGGATGGACTGTAATACTGTGTCAACTGTACAAATGACTTTAGCGAGTTTTAGGTTACTTGGAAATACTTGAAGAAGTTAGAAGATTAGTTTTGAGCGATAAATTATGGGTACTGATGTTTTAAAATGTGGGTTACTTAAAACATTTTTTTTCACACAGATTTTTTTATCACAGTGAACATTATTCCTGATTCTTAATTAATATGAGCATTAACCTTTTCTCTCTTAGGTTCGATTCCGACTGATGTGCGAAGCAACCTTTTAAAATAAGTATCGATAAGAATTTGTTTAAAATAAATGTAATGAAATATGTCTCATATAAATAATAAACCTATCACTAGAGCTCTTTCAGTTGTGAATATAATTAGTTCAAATACGTATGTTAATTATTTTATTAAATGTACGTTTGTATCAAGAATTTACTATAAGGAATTATTTTGTTTGCCAAATTGATGAATCTCGTTAAGTTGTGACACATTTCAATTCAGGTGATTAAAACTTGTCTGTTGCCTTTTGTTTTCAATCCATACAGATCGTTGTTGGTAACAAGTGAAATAGAGGATGGTAAATAGGTAAGTACAAAGTACGTTGAAAGTTAAGTTGAATCGAGTTCTTAGATTTCCGCGATTGTTACACATAGGAAATGAAACTATTTTTCCGGATTTAAATCGCGTATATATGTTTTTTCAAACAAACCGACGTCTCGGGCCCTTTACAGGTCCCATGGTCACGGTTGACTGAGGTGGTATAGTCATCAACCAGTTATGTCTAAATTTAATGCAAACCACTTTAATTTTCAATATAGTTACAAAAGTGATTAATTAAATACCTTATTTTTAAATTTTACAAGGAACATTCCACACACAAGGAACAATTGACGCTACACATGTTTTACGATTATTTCATGTTAACAATAGGAATCTTTTTATTAAATTAAATTTATTATTAATTAATAATAGAATTTAGAATAAATTATAACATATTAACTAATACTGCAGTCTGTGTCTGTTTGGGATTTTTCATCAAAGGAAATACTGGATCCCAAACGGGTACGGAGGTACTTCAGCATATAAAGCAAGTCCTATATGCGAATAAGTTGAAGATTCCACACCAATGTCACAGACGTCGTGTGAAACCACCAACAGTGGTTTGTTTGAAAAAGCAAATATACGCGATTTAAATCCGGAAAAATAGTTTAATTTCCTATGATAAGTTGAAGTTGGTAAGAGCCGACCAAGGCGAACTTACCATGACCAAATTGAGGACATATTAAAGAAAGACTACGTCAAGAGTACCTTTAACCAACGATCATCTATAAAAGCACTGATGTATGTTGATGAGGCGAAAGATGTGTCAGGACCGTAGCAAGCACCGTGCAAGTGGCACCGAAGACCGTGGTAAGAAGGCGTGAAGTATACGTATGTATGTTGAATTGATTGATTTTCATTAGCATTAGATAGAATTTCATGTGTGGCAAACTGTTTATTGTTTATACTAACTTAAACATTGTCAAACTTTAATAATATTATATATACCTTTGTTACACTGTATTACATACCTTTTACATTAAACATTTGAAATGCTTATTGTATACTTTAGTCTATCAACGCACGACGAAAAAATTCTAATTGCATCAGTTTATTTCATATGCAATACAGTTAGTAATAGACACAATGTTACATGAATATATGGACTCAGCTACGCTTGAAGCTTGTCGCTTTGCAAGAAAAATACACACACATACGCACTCGCGTGCGTCTCAGTAAATAATAATTAAAACGCAATTACAAAACAAATAACACAATACACATATATAAGAAACTTGCATTACGAAATTGCTTGTTAAATTGTCACTGTAATTTCGTTTCCGTCTTGTCTGTAAGGACTGCCACACTTGCAGGAAGAGGCAAGTTATTCTATATTTTAAATAAGGCAAATTTAAAGCGACAGCCAATGACATGATCGGCTTCACCATGACAATCTTATCAATCGCATGTGTCTTTCAGCATGCGTTTGAGTCACAAGGCTATTGGTAAATAAGCAAAAATGTAAATGCAAAGGTAAAAAACCCCTCTGTCCATTTGAATTCTTCTGCCACCATCTCCTGGGAAACACATACATTTAAAACAACGTGTGTTACACATCCTGAGATTCTGATTCTTAAAGAGGTGAGAGATAATGTCATCTTCCCTTGGCACTGCGTGACAAAAAGCGATCGCGGGTCCCTTATATGGTTTTTAAGTAGTCAAAGTCCGTATTCTATACCGTAATAGATTTGATGGGACAATTTTAAAGAATTGCTCTAGGAAAGAGACCTACTTCTGATTAATGTCGTACACTTGGTTTTTGACAAACTTTAGCACTAACGTCCTACTCGAAACATAAATTCTCGTCAAGCAATGAGTGAAAATTTGTAATACCTATAGTGTTGGAACTGAATTAAAGTATTGCCAATCTTAATTAAGATCATAATACTTAGATAGATAGATAAAACTTTATTCAGCATAAATACATGCAGAAACAAACATTTACTATCACTTCATAAGGTATAACACAAAAGCAACATGAATTTTAAGCTGATCGTATCTATTTGCAACAGTTTGTGCTGAAATGACCGTGACCAAGCATAAATATTGTAGACTGTGAAATGTCAACAGCGCTGTTTGTCTGCAGTACCATTTGCTCAGCAATCGCATCCCAATAAGCCATGCAGTTTAAGTGTATAACACGCAAATACATTACTTGATCTCTACTCTCAAAACATAATGGCAAAACTACATCCGTCTATGTTTCGCAGATAATTTTGAGGTGGAGTTGAGGTCATTAGAAAGCACGTTAAACGCAGCTAACGATTCAGCCACTATTGCCGTGTATGTACATTAAGTTGCGTATCCTATGCGTATAAATTGTAATTACAATCGGTTACAGCAGAGGTAATATCCATTGTATAAATTACGAAAAACGTCGGTCCAAGTACTGAGCCCGAATTACACCATTAGTTACGGGCAGCGACTTGGATCTCAACAAATTGCCCTCGGAATCCTTACATTGCACAACTTGATCGTGCCTAGAAAAATATGATTCGTACTCGGCAGGCACTGGTAAACGAACCACATTGCCTGGACTTGTCTAACAAGATATTTAATGACATAGTCAAAAGCACGAGTGAAATCCAACCAAGTAAGAATGGTCCCCTTGCCAGTATCGGTCGCCGCAAACATGAAGTCGAAATACTGTAATTACGCGTAAAACTTGTTTGCGAGTCAAGATTTACTGTGCTTCCAATAATTGGCTGGTTGAAGGCTTGTTTCCATCATTTTAGAGAGTTGCTGATTTGCTAGAATTTACTTGCTAAGATTTATATGTTACAATTATTAATACAAAGATCGAACACTCAGAAAAAATTCCTTCGATCCGGCCGGATTCGAACCGACGTCTTCTAGCATACCGTGCCAGACGTTATACGAACTAAGGGCGCGTCTCCACTATGTCGTCACGTTTTGTTATCGTTGGACGACTGTCATGTCTAGCCTGTTTGGGAACATATACATATGGATATCATGACTATTTGTCGTGGACGATTTTTTATCGTTGAATGACTGTCGTAAGAAGCTGTTCTCACTAGATTGTGACTACAATTTACCGTTTCACGACAACCTCCTTGTCGTTTGCACGACAGAATAGTTTGATGCGCTGCAGTCGCTTGTATGTTCCTTTGGAAGCCGGTAGTGTGTATTCGCTCGAAATGGATGAAGACGAAATTTTAATAATGTATTACTTTTTAAAAATGCAGTGCAATGCAATGCATATTACTTTTTAAAGATCGATTCAAGTACATAGGATCTAACGAATTTTTGTATCAATTTATTGATAAACTTTTCAAGCGAATCTATTCAATAGAAAGGTAAATCTAACTGTCCTGATAATAAAGCAACAAATATTGTGTAATAATATGTATAATTAAATTTGAACATAACTCAATTCACAACAAATATTTAGACGAAATAGTTTTTGCATTTCAGGTTTTAACCTGATTTAAACCCGGCGTTAACAAAGCGCCGGGTTAAAACCCGGGCGCTTACCCATCTCTGGCTACGACCCAACGCTACTGCAAAACGAGCAGAGGGCGCGGGGTACGAGAGGGGAGGGCAGGGAGCAGAATACGTGCGAACAGCGATAAATAAAACGTGACGACAATAGGAGCTGCGACAATCTGTCGTCACGTTTTTATCGTGACGTTTTTTATCGTCTGACGACTGTCGTTCTTGCTGTTCCTACTGTGACAACAGTTTGTCGTTGTAACGATAAAAAATCGTGAACGACAGTTAAGCGTGTCGTGCTATGATATGTAAATATACAAGCCACGACACTGTAAACGGCACGACAATCTGTCGTCACGACATAGTGGTAACGCACCCTAAGCCACGGAACGAACCAGCGGACCTCACGGCCATCGAAGTAATTTTTTCTGAGTGTTCGATCTTTGTATTAATAATTATAACAAACTAGTGGAGTAATTTCACGTAAAAAACAATTTCATATCAATTCAATAAAAATTTAAGATTTATATGCTTTATCTATACGCATTCCCATGAACTAGGAAAGTTACCAGACAAAGCGATTTTTTTTATAATACCAAGTGGCGGGACGAACAAATCGTAAAGATCTTATGGGTACTGCCAATGCGCCCGTCACTCTGAAACATAAGTTCACAAGTCCCATGTGCCTGCCATTTCACCAGCACCCTTACCTTTCTAAACCGGAACGCAGTAATGCTCAGATTACTGCTTGGCGTCAGAAATAGGTAAAGTGGCTGTACTTCCATGGATTCTTTCACAAGGAGCTCTAGTGCTACTAAAATAGATTTGTTAACTTGGTATAGCCGGCAGTAAATATGGCACAGTGAACTTGATAATTGGCACTAAAACTCTGTCACATGCAGGGGAGTTACATGTTTTTAACGTCAAGTGACGGGACGAACAAATCGAACAATTGAACATCTGCCAACCAAAAATTCGAGGACACCGTCTGTCAATTCACAAAAATCCTAGGTAGCAACAGACTGATTGCGCTACGCACAAGGAAACGACATCACTATGAGTAGTTTTAGTAGACGGCACACTTTTTAAGAAGTATTTATTTGGATACTAATAGGACATCGAATAGAATTACTTGACTTTCATCAATTTTAATAGTGTTGTAATTAATAGGATTATATGTGACATCGAAATATAATTCCGGAATGTGGGTACCGCGATTCTATTTAAAATATTGAATTAATAAACACCTGGGAAACTGGTATAAAACATAATATAAAAATAGAAAGCGCATCTCAGCGGATCCCCGATGCATTTACTAATTCCCATCCATGGTGTATTAAGACCATGTCTGCAAAACGACAAATTTTCAGGACAGAGGTTTAAAGATATGAATAAAATTAGTCTATAACTTTGTTTCGCTTAAGAGTTATAAAATTTCACATATAGATAACGTCGCCTTACGTTCTCAAACTCGTATCTTATTTATTTTGTTTATTTATTTTTATTGTAATGTACAAATTACAGCATTATTTAAAAAGAAACATCAGTAAATCTGTACCTATTCCAATTATAACTGTACACAGCATTCAGAAAACTATAGATTGTGCGATCTTATGAACAAAAAACAATAATATAGAACAATTTTAAAATAGAAGATCTCAAAGTAGGTCAAATGAGCTGATTTTGATTTAAGAATATATAAAATCTAGTGTATAAATATGAAGGAAATGTGATGTGAAATCGGCTTGCAACATTTGTATATACAATCATTTCATTGCATTTGCATTTCGGTAACTTTGTGCTTTAAGGTAAAGAGTTTGAGAAAGTAAGTCGACGGCAATTTCTTTTATATAATTCGTATTATTTGACTTTCATGTCGTGATAAAAACATTCTTGACGTACAATCATGTTTAGCTTTATTATACAAAGGGTACCAATGTCCTATATACTTATAGCTAGTGCTCCGTTCAGGGTCATTACTACATAACAATTTGTTATACTCGTATCCTGTGTGATCTTTGAAATGTCTAATGTAAATGATTTATGTACAATATGCGTGGATAGGTCAACGTGATAAATATATACTTTTTAATAGAATGCTTTTAGAATACTTTTTACTGTACGTATTTACTTACCAGTATCAGTCGTAATATTGCCCTTCGAGTCGAAAGAAAATTTTGTACTCGAGTTTCATTCTATAATGGGGTGTAACTACAGCACACAAAGCAAAACAAACAAATTTACTCGAAGTTGCCTGCCGTAGTTTAAACAAGTAGAGGAGAAATGCTGTCACCGAATTAAACAAACATTGAAATTGTAATGTTTTGACGTTTGTAGACAATGTTAAAGTGATGTTTCGAGGTATTATTCATCATAAACATAAGTTGATATCAGTTGATATCAAAGTTTTAAAAAACGTGTTTACATTTTCTCAAAAGAACGAAGTTCCGAAATGGGCTCAGAAATCATAATCTTGTGTTATTTCATAATGACACAATTCCATACAACTTTTTTCACAAAAAAAAAAAAAAAACTTTTTATAATAATTTAAGTTCTTATTGATGTTTTCTTTGACAATTTTGGTAACTATAATAACTTATTCCATGCTTACACGGTATATTGTTGTTTTACTTTTTCTTTCGGACGCTATTTTTCATTTATATCATTTTCCTTTAAGTACCATAATGTTTCTTGGTTTATTTAATGGTTAACACGCCGTAGTGTGACAAGTTTATCCGAGTGTTCGTATTAAAGGATCATGACATCAATCCTTGTGGGATTTCTCCAGCGAATAAAATATCTATTTTCCTAAATATATTGTGATAAATAGTTTGCAGGTAACGGAAATTAATATTTTCTAGTAATGATTATTTTTTTCAATATTCTTACAAATTATAAGATACAATGCTGAGAAAAACTGATTTTCTTTAGCTGAGGCTGATGCTTTTGTAGTTATTGAATACAACGAATGAAAAGCCATAGTCAAAGCGAAACTATAGTCAACCGTGATCATGAGACATGTAAAAAGAATACGAAACATTAATTATTTGAATGAACCAACACACGCGATTTTGGATCTGCAAAAATTGTTGAATTTCGAATGTACAAAAAAAATACCACTTAGTCACGACGACGGCCTTACAAAAGCAGGTTGAAATTTATGTTCTGTATTTAAATAAGAACTACTAGTATTTATGTGGTATGTGGTAAGAACCATACGTTAAAGATCAAATTGTTACATTGGGGCCCACATTTATGAAGTTGTCAACACGGTCTCTGCAGTGTACGCGATTAAAAAAGTACGAAAACTTTCAGACGTCAAAACCTCTAGATTGGTTTACTTCAGCTACTTTCACAGTTTAACGAAATACGGCATTTTGTTTTGGGGTAATGCCGCTGATATTAATATGTAGAATCTTTATCCTGCAGAAAAATGCGGTTGGGGCAATTTACAATCTGGGCTCCAGAGTTTCTTTTAGAAATAAGTTTCAATTCATTCTTCGAAAATGTTGTTTATCTTAAGAACAATAGTACCTATATTTTTTAATAAATAAAGTAACAGACAACACGAGGAATACAAATATACCAGCTATTCTTGACAGCCGTCATCGCAAAGTCGCAAATACATTTAATGGGCAATGAATAAGCCTCAATAATAGATTCCGGTTGATATTCAATATTTGCCATTATACAGCTTTTGCATAGATGGATGACAAGAATCCGTGATAGTGACCCGTTTAGCTAGTCAGTCTAGTCAGTTCAGGTAGTCTCAAGTGTTTTAAATAAATATTGTACAGCTTGGCAAAAAAGAGTATGGATTTAATGAAGGCGCCTAGACCAAATATGTGGCAACCCGATATACTACGACGAAAAATGTTTAGATACTTGTTATTTTTATTTATTGTTAAAGGCTTTTAGCGCCCAGACACACGACCCGAAAACTTTCTTGGTAGGCAACAATATTTAGATTTCTCGGAATAATACAACCGCACGTTGTCCACGCGGTCGCCAAGTGGACGAAAGCTAAGCCAGCCTCGTATGAAATTCTCCAAACTCTTCTCTTATTTCCAAAATGGGATCAACCCAAAATCATCTCACCTCTTTTTTTTCTTCTTTGCATTATTTGTATAAGTAATAATGCAATAACAACTTGTTTCTTTGTAGTTAAACTTCGCATAATTTTAGTAACTGGACGAACCCAAGTCGGCAAGCAGTAATGTGGTGAAGTTTTTGTTTCTTGGAAATTCTGAATTTAACATGTAAATTCTAAATAAATAAAGCGTATTTTGTTATAACAGTTCGGTCTCTAAACACGTGAACTCCGTCACCGCGTCACGGCCGCGCGGTGGCGACATATTCGCGTCAGATAAACGCGCCCTTAGAGTTAATTTTCAATTACCATCAGACTCGATCCATCCACAGTAACAACATAATATTATATAGCAACATAATATGATCCCTCACAGAATTATTTGTTTTTATAATTTAAATGACCTTTTTCCTTCTTACTAAGGGAGATTCGAGCAGGTTTAATAATTATAATAAAATAAATAGGATAAAAGAGAAAATGAACCATTTATTGTTTGTACAATTTATTCCAATAAAACAAAAAAACAATTTAAATTTTTTTAATAAATACTAATTTTCGGATAATATCGCGTTTTTTTTTTAAATTTTAAATCAATCAGATTCCAAAACATTTTCATCGAGATATTCCATCCCAGAAAACTCTATTGTATCTTGGCTAGGCGTTCCGGCAACAACAAACTCATCTGAATCACATGAATCTGAAGTGGTCTCGCTACTGCTTTCATCTCTGACGTTAATAACCAATTTTTCAATGTCGTCATACATAGTCATACCCCTTTCATAATATTCTTTTTCAATTTTAATAACGTTGGCATGAATTTTTCCAAACTTCGGCAGTAATCGCTTGGAATGCTTGTTCAGCTGTCATCTGTCGGAATAAAAATATTATTGATTATGAGTTCAACTTAATAACATTAAGAAAAACGTATTATGAACTAGATCCCTACCTTTATGTCAATGGACCCTACATTGACAGAGGCAATTTTATGTTTTGCAATTCCCCATATCAATTCAATAGCATTGAGGTCACAATGATATGGAGGCAGCCGTACCATAGTGTGACCATGATCCCCAAATATTTGGTCAATTTCATAAAGGGCCTCTGGTTTGTGGCGTTTTACAAGCATTAACAACTCAGGTTTACGCATAATTTCATCAAATTGTATATTGTTTTGTAGCAACCACAGCTTTACATCAGCAACTTTTGTTGCACTGGTTGGGGCCTTATTGATGACTACCGAATGGTAAGGAGCATTGTCCATAACAATAATGGAAGGCTCTGTCAAATTGGGAATTAATTTCTCGGTAACCCACTTAGTGAAATTTGCTCTATTCATTTCAGGAAAAGATTACTTCATTCTTGTTTGTGCCACTGAAAATTAATAGTGCATTTGGAACAAACCCCTTTTCACTCCCAGCATGCACAATAATATATCTTTTGCCTTTAGATATATTGTGTCGCACTCCACTAACTTCAATTGATTGCCAACATTTTTTAAGCTTGTAAGATAAGTGTACGTAGCTTTCATGCAAAAAAATAATTTGTTTTTGGAGTTCTTGAGGCAAATTTCTATTATGCATTATAATTTTTAAATATTGTTCCCTCTTTCCTGCTATATTAGGCTTCTCCATTAGTGCCGACCTGTCTGTTTTACATTTTTTGTAAGAGAAACCCAGAGAATGTAATATCTTTCTTAGATGTTCACGGCTTCCATTAAATCCCAAATCTTCTTTAACTACAGGTAATAAATTTCGTAGTGTAGGCACCTGAGAAAAATAATAAAAAGTTTTTATTTATTACATAATACTGTTTTTTTATTGAAGAAAGTGGCATTAATATAAAATATAATACATGCCTGTTTTTTTACCGTGTAGAAGAAATGAACCTTTTGTCTAATTGCGCAGAGGTCAAAATCATCGAGATCTTTCTTTGGTCGACCTTTCCTATGTTTACCAGGTGTAGAAAACACGCCATTATTTTTTTCACCTTCTTCAACAATTTATCTTATAGCATTGACAGATTTACCTAAAATAAATACCAAACATACACAAATATACAAAAACACCAATTTATTTGAATTTTAAGTCTTGAAAGAATCAAAAATATTAAGTCAACTTATAAATGATACGTAAACATAACCTTAGTTACTATTTTGTCAACTAAACACAAAAACTCGTTAATTGTATATTATAAGTAGTGCAAAGTGCGTAATTCGACATGTAGAACGTAATAATAATTGAATAATTTGCATAAATACCTGTCATATCGGCTGTTCTCTGATAAACATTGTTAATTTCAGACAAAATTTGTCCCGCTTGAGATTCAGCCAAACATCGTAAAAAAACTTGGTATATCACTGCTCTACCACTACTACGAATCGTTTTGTTCATTTTAAATAACAAAATAAGCAACAACCGCACGAGAATTTACAGAACTTCATATAAAATTACTCAGCGCATACAGCAATAATACAAAAGCTACTGGTTATTTGACACCACTGACATTTTTAATAGTGTTGCCACAAATATCTTTTTTTAGTTCCAGTTTTCACCGCGTCATACTCTTTTTTGCCAAGCTGTAAATGTTAAATATTTTCAAACGTATATTTAAAAGAGCAACTTCTTAACTAAAATAACGGATAACTCACGTATGTAAGTAAAATTTTTCGCTCGACAAGTTTCGAACCAATTCGTGGTACTTAATCAGAGATTCCGCGGCGGTGACTCGACGGAAACTGTTTCCGACTTAAATATGTGAGTTATTCGTTATTTTAGTTAATATGAGCTGAGTCTCCCTAGAGTTTCTTACTCATTCTTCTCAGGGGACTCTGTCTTATGAATGACCAGTAGAGTTTAATTAACATGACGATTTCAAGTCTAATTTGTTTACCCATGAAATAAACATGATTTGAATTTGGAATTTTATTTCGTGTTTCGTTTTCTGACTTGAATCACAGTCTGTTTAATTTCGCAACAATAATAGCGTATTGTCGCGTAGCAAATAATACCGCTGAAGTACTTTCGTAATTTATTATTATATAGAATATTATTTAAGTTGTTATTAGTAATGAGTCATCTATTTGTGGACAATATACTATAATTGTATATGTGCCAGTATTACCCTTTTAATTGATATTCACATTCAAAAGTGAAAACCGTCAATTTTAAACTTGAGCAGTATTTAAATTTTTATTGAATTATTTTTATGTGAAATTACTCTAGTAGTTTGTTATAATTATTAATACAAAGATCGAACACTCAGAAAAATCCTTCGATCTTCGATTTAAGCAGTATTGTTTAAAGTTCTAAGCGATAATTATACTATTGCTTAACGTAAAATTTTATCTCTGACAATCCAATAGAACCGTCGTAGGAATATGGTGAGAAATAATTAAAAAATGTCTACCTAACTCAACATGAGCCAATTTTTTTTTGCATTTTTTTGAAAATAACTGTGGTATGGTTCGTATTTTGGGATGTGCAGAGGAAAAAGAGAAATAATAGTAATACCAATGCCCGCATTCGTTCGCGAATATGCGTGAAGAGTTTATGTGCACTGTGTACACGTTTGCTTTTTGCAAAAATGGCAATAAATTAAATTATTAAGTGGCTTTATACTCCCGATTCACCTTGACAAAACCTGATAAGGCGTCTCATTTTTTAGTCACGAGTGAATCTATAATGAGTATAGATTCACTCGTGACTAAAAAATGAGACGCCCCTCTTGACTTGTCCCTGTTTGGGATTCCACATGTGACTGTTCAAAACACAATGCACCGTAAGAACCTTGACTAGCGTACAGAGACTAGTCCTACCTCATGTATTTGATGCTGTAGATATATGTACACATCTTGCCACTATAACAACTACCTACTCAAAGGAATATCAACAAGTCTTTGAAAAAAAGAAACTCCTATAAAAAAGCCGCACTTTGATTGATCTTATACTAGTTAAAATAATAAAAGTGACTTTTATTCTCGGAGCAATGAAAAGCAATCTGTTATATTCCTTTGAAAGCTGGCGAGCTGAAATAAAGTGAGCGAGGACCTAATTATACAGATTTACTAGTTACTACACTTTACGCTTTATGCTTGACCGCAATTCCAATACATATCGATAAGTTATAACGATATTAGCAAAACATATAAAAATATAAAACATATATAAAATTACATTATATCAAAGCTTGAACTCAATAAAACAAAGTAATTATAAAATCAAATAGGAATATACAGGGTGTAATAGTTAAGTGTACCCAGATGATTATTCCATAAATATAAGAGATATCAAAAAGCTTTAAACTGATATCGAATGTACGTTACCTAAGGGGTAAATTGACATTTAAACAACTTTAAAAAAATTAAACTAGAAACATCCAAAATTTTAACATTAAACGTTCCCATATATTTAATATGACATTCGTAGAGAGGCTTTAGTTTTCCTACTGTAAGAGGTAACAATAAGTTGACAGATAACAAAACTGCTATAAATAAAGTAATAAAACTATCTTTTAATTGAATAAAAATAATTCAATGGCATAGTCAATTATTTTGTCAACCTTTAAATTACTCCCCATTCTAAAATTATGCTTGTCGCATAAACATCTACATAATACCTATACAAATTAAATTACTTATATGTGAAGTACAATTAGATGAGTTGCGTTTTAACTACAAGGCAACTGTATATTACCGGTTGAAACCAGACGAGTGTGATCGCATCCAAATTGCTTTTTGACTACTAA
This sequence comes from Hyposmocoma kahamanoa, assembly GCF_003589595.1. NCBI lineage: Eukaryota > Metazoa > Arthropoda > Insecta > Lepidoptera > Cosmopterigidae > Hyposmocoma > Hyposmocoma kahamanoa. Next base: position 12,279,737 of record NW_020654878.1, read on the forward strand.
AATTTGGCTGTATTTCCTACTACATTAAGGTAAGGTATTTCAACGTGAGGCATATAGGGAGTGAGGCATGAGGGACCGCCTCTCGCGTACCACAACACGCGTGCTTTAAATTGGTATGAGTAAAACAAGCCAGGGGGAGCACTCCACTAGTTTGTTATAATTATTAATACAAAGATCGAACACTCAGAAAAAATTCCACAATTTTTTCTGAGTGTTCGATCTTTGTATTTATAATTATAACTTGACTAATTTCTTTAGCATTTATATTGGTGGAAAAAAAGGTATTATGAAATAAGTGGAATTATTAATAGCCACACAAAGTGTTGTTCAATGTGACACAATATAATTACGCTTTTAATTTATTACCACGTCATCCACCCTGATATATAAATGTAACGGGAGCTCCCATAAAAACACACACCCGTATAATAATAAATAACCACGTGTTATATATAATTATAAGGCATTTCTTGTCTGGTTTGTTGATGATCGCATTACATAACTAAGTGTCATGAAATATTTTTTTAATGTTCTAATTTTAATTTTCTTTTTTAAATTTAGAATGCAAGTGTTGGTATCAGTGATATGTAGGTAATAGGGAGGCCCTGTTAAGCAGACTTTTAATAAGTGACATTCCAGCAACTGTGAAGTAGTAACAGACGTCACAGTGTAATTATTAAGACAGGTATGGTAACTCCATTACAAACGTACCAGCGCGTAGCACAGCGCTGGTTGTCTCACGCGCCTTTCATTATTATGCGAATGTGTGCGACCGTGCACGGCGTGAAGCGTGCGTGCTGTGCATACATACAAGCCGCAACTACGTTTGTGTGGAGTTGCCATGCTTGTTTTATTATACTATGCAGACGTCTTGATTAGTCCTAAAATGCCGTGCGTGACATGTAACATTGTATAACATGTAAAATGTATTTTACCTTTTTGTTCTTGTGTAGTTTAAGAGCCAATAGAATTTTGTGTCAAAAAACATCGATTTAAGGCTGAATCATGTTGCATCGTCACATTACCGGCCGTGCTCCGGCCGTGTGCCGGCCGTGACACGGTCAAATGTCCATATTATGCTTTTGTATGAATTTCATGTTAGACCGGGTCGAGTGCGTGTCACGTTCGAGACACGGCCGGGACACGACGTCGAGTATTTTTTTTCGGTTCCAACCAGGCCCGATCGCGACACGTCGTAATATGAATGCTTTCACCGAGCACCTGCAGGGTAGTCAACGTTGGACTACAGTGTAGTGGACAGCGCAAGCGCAAAATGCTCTCATCATGTATTAAATCTGTGTAGAGCGTGGCAAATTCTCCTTCGGATTCTCTTTTTCTCCAGGCAGGAAGTACACACCATCTTTTTTTTCCTAGTTTCAATTTGTGTTTCCAATACTTCGTCATTAAGAGCTATTGCAATAGCTGCCAAGTCAAGTTGTGAAAATTACATTAATAACACAACCTTATCGCTCAGGATAAAAATGAAAAGTAACAAAAAAACCTGGCCGGCGCCCGCTGGAAACGACGCGGCACACGATGATAGCTCGAACTCGGCACGGTGTAACCTGAATCAGCTTTTATTCGTTTGAAACATTATTATTAAGCATCCTTAATGACGCAGACGTAACGCGAACGACATTGTCATCAGTCCATATTTTTTATTTCGAGATCTGCACGTCTCTCAATCAGTAAGATTCTGAAATCAATTTTAAAAGAGCTTTGATCGCAACAAATCACGTTGTTTGAGACGTGACTGAACATTTTCGTCGAGTAGCTTTCAATGTAGTTTTTTCTTCATTACTTCTTTATTGGCAGTCAACATTTACATTATGTGATATTTAAATGTATCTTTTAACCTACTATCTTTTACCTAATAAGATAAATCTATCTATATATATATATATATATATATATATATATATAAAACCTGCTACAGAACCTGGTGGACAAAACGACATCGTCGACCTCATCGTCACTTTCCATCAGGTGAGATGCAGGTCAAATACGCACTTATTTTTTACAAAAAAAGAGACAAATAGGCATGTGACTTCCGGACGGATACGTGTGGCGTTGACGTTGGCCACAACTGCTGGCCATGCCGCGCGTGAGGACCAACCTGCTGAACAAGACGCCCCGTTGAAGCGCGCGCTCCGCATTCTCAATTTGGTGACTAATAACGTAACGTACACAAATCCTGTACTTTCAGTGAACTCACAAGGGTAGCTCTATATTTGTAATATGTTATAAAAATATATAGTTTAATTGTGCTATAGGCAGATAAGATATTTAATATATTGCTTTACTATCGCATTAGGCAAGATTCTGTAATGATAGTTTAGAAGTATCGATAACTAAATTAATAAATAAATAACATGTATTTATTGAGATTTTTTGTCTCCAGTAGTTTTGTTATGACTATGAATACAAAGATTGAACACACAGAAAAATTTCGTCTACCCGATTCGACTTAACCCACGACCATGCTACACCTAGCAGTAATTAGCGTAGCAGGTTATGGTAATGCTACGGTGTTTTTTAATTTTTCTTCGTGTTCGATTTTTGTATTCATAGTCATAACGAATAAAATATTGTACAAATAAAATCATAACAAATAAAATAATAAGGGGTTAAAGTATGAAATTGCCGATTTGTACTGAAAATCTAAATTGTTTATTTTTTAAATTTTTAACAAATTTATTTAATCAAAATAGTTGCCATTATTATCTATACATTGCTGCCATCTAATGGGAAGGTTATTAATGCCTTTGCGATAGAACTCCGCCGATCTAGACTGCACAAACTGTGTGAAAGCATTTTGTACTGCCTCCTGGGAAGAAAACTTCTTGTCACGTAGATAATTGTCCAAATCACGAAAAAAATGGTAGTCCGTTGGAGCAAGGTCTGGTGAATACGGAGGACGACGAATGGTTTCTAACTGCAGTTCCTGAAGGGTCAAAATGGTTTCTCGTGCTGTGTGAGGTCTCGCGTTGTCGTGGAGCAATAATGGTGAAGATCGATTCATGAGTCGGGGCTGTTTTACTGCTAGTTTTGTCAACATGGTTCGGAGTTCGGCACAATAGACATCTGCCGTTATTGCTTGACCAGATCGGAGAAAACTATAGTGAATAACACCATGCTGAGACCACCAAACAGTTACCATTACCTTTTTATTGGTAAGTTTTGCTTTAGGACACTGTTGTGGCATTTGACCTGGGGTCAGCCATTGTATTTTTCTTTTCCGGTTATCATAAAGAATCCACTTTTCATCACATGTTACAATTCGATCCAATATTCCTTCATTTCTGTACCGGTTCAACAAGGCAACACAAGTTTCAACACGCATTTCTTTCTGCAGATGAGTCAAATCATGAGGCACCCATTTTTCGTATTTTTTTATTTTATTGATTTGACGCAAGTGAGTCAATATTGTGGGTAAGGTAACGTTAAACCATGCCGCTAATTCCTGGGTAGTTTGACTAGGATCGGCTTCCACTATCTCTCTTAATTCATCGTTATTCACCTGTGTGGGCGGTCTTCCTCGTGACTCGTTCTTTAAGTCGAAATTTCCATCACGAAAGCGTTTAAACCAAAATCGCACGGTGCGTTCATTAGTAGACCCCTCTCCAAACGCAGCATTGATATTGCGGGCTGTTTCTGCCGCGTTAGTTCCGCGTCGGAACTCGTATTCAAAAATCACTCGAATTTTCGCAGTATCCATCTTTCTTGTCTAAATTGAATAACAAAAACAATTGAAAGTCGATATTCAAATATTTCAAATTAAAAAAAAAATCACAGAAACCATTTGAAAAAGTTTCATTCGAAAACCTAAAACCATGAAGATTCTATGAAAATTCAAAGAACCTATTGCAATAAAACGGCAATTTCATACTTTAACCCCTAATATTACAAATTATGTTCACATACTTTAATATGCAGTGCACGGAATATTACATATAATGGCTACAAAGTGTCTCACGACTTCTTTATCCTATAATCAGAGGCAACGCACATTCATGCACAAAAGTATTATTCTACTATTATGTTTACGTTTTCGTACCCTATACTTGAGTTTATTAATAAAGTACTTATGTATAAATTCTTTTACAAAAAGCGTTTAACCTATCACAATTTACGTAAGTTGACTAATCGCTTCATCTAAATAGTAGCTTTTTTATGATACCAAGAGACGGGACGAACAAGTCCTGCGCCTGGTGGTGCCTTTAAAACTGGAACGCAGTAATGCTCACATTATTGCTTGGCGGCAAAAATATGTAAGCTGTCAGTAGGTACTAACCTGGACGAAATCTTTCACAAGGAGCTTTACTGCGACTAAAACTTAACTTTCCAGTTCTATGCCATTTCATATATTATTATTTATTAACAATTGTTATAACAATATCAAACAGTAAGTACATTTATATACTAAAATATGTGTTGACCCTCACGTACTCGAATTTATAACTCAACGCCCCTGCATGTGTTTTCAATTACCGCGTATTATCATATTCGGAACATCCGCCGCTTATCCTCGGTTCATACGTTTATCTGTTGATGGGACCCAACGCAGCGCCTGGTAAATTATTCTGTATTTCATATCAAATTTTGGATGAACCGACTTATAATACAAAATATACATAAACAATAACATGACCAACACGGCTCAATTGGCAGCTAAACTTGTGACTACTGTATACATCAAATGATTTTGTAGTTATCACGAGTGAATGTCTAGATAACGTAGGGTATGCTAAAACACAATTCGCAAGTTCATAAATATTCGAATACAAGCCAAATTTTTTTGCCAAATTCCAAGAATAAAACTGCGCTAAAGATCTTCTCTAGAGTCTCTTATAGACTAAATTATGCCTCTTAAATTTACGACCATCAATTTATTTACATTAAAACATCAAAGAATTCTCCCAACAACGCATTAACAAACGCGATTCAGATGTAAACTAAATTCTATCTTACTTTGATTCGCGCTCATTACAAATGGATAGACTTGGTTTTAAAATATTGAACTCTCCAAAAGAACGTGAAAAGTAAACCGTATCTTTAATTATAAACGAATGATGTGGAAACAAATCCTTCGTTTGTACATTTAAAATTAAACATTCTAACAGAGGTTGATGGTTGAACATTTGAAGGCATAAAACATAAGGTATACAGATGTATTATATAAACTACTTCCGTGGCCGAACGGTTACCATGCATGGACTGCTACGCAGAGGTCTCGGGTTCGGTTCCCGGGCTGGGGTAAATAATTGTCTGGCCTACATTTATTTCTCACGTGAGTTTGGGTGTAATTTGTGGTTGTCTATGTGTGTGTCCACCCGCGATGCAGGGTTTCCCTAGTGCGGAGTTATGTGTGTGTGCGGGTATGCGCGCGTTAATTCACTTTTACTCTTTAATTGAAAATGCAGTCAACTGTAGGTATTTAGTACTTCGACATCTTATTAAAAAAAACTCGCAGCTTAAAGAGACCGTCTGATGTCAACGACAGGTCCACTTTTACACATAATTCTGAAACGATTGTGATTCAATCTTGTGATTGATATTTACGATAAGATGTCGGTCCAAAGTGCTGTCGTCTTTACTATTAATTCAACACACTTCTCACTACAATGGGTACATAATAACACAATAATCTAAAACAAAAAGTTTTCTTACATCCCGAAAGAAATTTGATTAAAAAATATCGAGTTTCAGAGCTGTGTTGTCTTTTACCTATAAGAACACTGTCCCTAAGTGAAATCTGAGGCGAAATTTATGTGAATTTTCTTTACGTTCAAAGAATGCCTCACGTGACCTGCAACCTATTTATATTATCAGTGAATATTTGACATCTGCGTGTACAATGTGCACTGCTCACTGTTTTTAATAGGCATTTAGGGAGACTCTCCCTTAGGTCTCTCCCCTTATTCGGTTTCAGTCGACTTCCGAGCGCGGTCCTTTTAACACGTCACGAACGCGGTGCGTCGTACTCCTTGCACCCCTAAATAAAAATAAAAAGTGAACAGTGCTACTAATATTATTGAAATGAAAACAATGTTTTAATTGTGTGGTAATATATCATTACGGACATTAATAACAAAAGTTTTGGTTTTATAAAGTTCAACGAAAGTTTCGTAAACACAAGTTTTAAAAAGGGTTTGGTAATTAAACTCATGAATAACCATTGTTTTTTGTACTTATTGAAGTGGTACGTTGCCTTGACCACCGGCTTCTTGTGATTGTATATATTCACCAGAAAATTGAAAGATAAAAGCCTAAAGAAATATTAATAATGGACACTAGTTCCACGAGATATTTTCGGATAAGCATTTGGATATTTTAAATTTTTGCACTGGTTTTCCAAACGAGATTAATTATTTTCATGCATGTCTTTTAAAGTTAAAAAGCGTACTTTTGCAAAATCTAACGATTCTGTTTAAATTAATATTTTTATTTATTATAATTATTTTGTGAGAATTCTCAAAAAATATCTCGTATAATCATATTTTGTTATATTTATGTAACATTTTGGTTCATATTAAAGAATTATATCGTATAAGTAGTTCCACTGTCATCTATATATTTAAGAATAGGGATTAATTAATGAAACAGTCGTTCTACATAGGAGGACTCAAACAAAAATAAATGTTTTTTTGAAAATAACATGTACAGCCATAATGAAAATGTGCACTTGTCTTATCAATACACTGCTTCCATTTTGCTGGAAGCTCATTTGTTGTTTTGCGGTTAAATAGTGTGGAACGGGAGACCGCATAGTCTTGGAACTTATTTTCGATTGCTTCACGAGATTTAAATTATTTTTTTAGTAGATAATATCGTAAGAGATATGGCCAAGTCGTATGGGTATGGAAGGTGGTAAGACTTGAATCTGCCACTTCTGTAAATGCTTAGCAAGTAGAGGTAGTAGCAAGAAGATGTTAAGAAGACGACGTTCCTTCGTTCTTTTTCTGCGAGTCTTGCCACTATCGTCTGCATTTACTCATTACAGCGATTAGTTGTCATCGTTGTCAATCAATGAAGGTCATGGCGCATTACTCCCCCGCTGTACCACCAAATATTTACGAATAATTTTCTGTGTATACATTTCGTTATTTGTTCCATCACTGCGCATTGTGTTAATTGTTTGCGATAATCATAAAGAATCCATTTTCTAAAGTAAAATAATGTTTTCAACACTGTATCTATTGAATAGACAGTGCAAGTCTCCCTGTACACATTTTTCTACTTTATTTCATTTTACCAATTTGGCATAAATAGGTCAGTATTGAGGGTATAATTATATCAAACCATTTCAGACATTTGTCTGTAATTTGCGACGGATTCGTTTCAAGAATACTGGCAACTTGTCACCATTTTACATTAAGCTCTAGTTGTCCACCGGGCATTTACAAAGTTAAAATTTCCACTGCGAAGTTGAGAAAAGATTGCTTAGTTAGTTAGACTACACTAGACCCGCGTCGAAACGTTTAATAAAAATCTAAACAATATGGGATACTTACGTATATTTGATTTTAAAGCGAATGTTAAGTTGATTGAAACAAAAATAAATGAATAAAATCACAATTTTTTATTAAAAAAGCTTTTAGTTTTTCTGCGAAAAACGTCTCTCACGTGATCTTTACAAGAAATATATCTAATTTTGTTTCAACTGTAGAACGGTCATATCAAAACCCAAGCAGCACATCTATGTCTAAATATATATTATAAGATATCTAATGGAATTTAATTCGATTGTACATTTTAAGAGTTCAAATTCCCTCAAGATATCTTGAAGAAGGTTTCTAGATAATTTAAAGTAAAAGTGGGCACAACTCTATTAGTAGATCGCAGGAGTGCTTTGAGAAATTATCTGTAGGTGAGTGATTCTTATCTTTTTTTCTCAAGTAACCGTTCTGGAATGCTACAAGAACATTTGTAGAACAAGATTTAGTCTTGTAGACAGTTTTTAGATAATTTATAGTCTTTGATAGTTTTCTTATTAATGCTATTTTAAAACCAAAGTAACTAAAGCGTTACAAACGTAAGACGCAATTCTCTTAATACTAATAGATTTCAAGTTTAATGGCTTACAAAATATAAACTATCAAAATTGCAACATGGCTAAATTATTAGATTTCGCGCAATGTTTAATCGTTTAGAAAGCGCGAATTGACGTGCGACTTTAAATACATTATGAAAGGCAATGAAAAACCTGTCATAAAACTAATGCGCTCGCTGTATTTTAAATATTTATATATAAATATAAATTAAATAAAAATACCGTTATCGATTTCCGGTTTTAAATATTTATAGAAAGCTTAAATATACAAAATAACTCACAAAACAAACCATTTCCAAGAAGTTCTAGGTTTCTTCAAGCTAATGTCAACTTAGATTTACTTTTTCAAAAGAAAAGAAATCTTTCTCGGCTACATCATAGTCATTCTTTAAAAATAAAAACGGCGATAAGAATTGAAAGCTTTTTTCAAAACACTGTTGGGGGCATTTTGTCATAGCTTTATCTATAGAAAAGTGGATAAATCCCTATCAGATAAGGTTTCAAGACATACCTAACTTATGTTGGAAGAAATAAATGTTTCATTACAAATTTGAGGTTATTTCTTCACACCAACCACATTTCACACAATGATTTCACTGTATTCTATTGATAGACGGCACAATACACATACACAATATTGAAGTGCAGTAGTTTACGCGTTCATTTTAATTGTTTCTATCACGTCAGAACACGGGATTACTTCACAATGTTTATTTATTTGTCGACAAACAAAAATGCAGCAAGCCCAGCTCGCGCGCGAATTACTGACTAATGTTTCGAATGATGTGACATAATATCCAAGGTTCACCATCTTCACCAGATCTTTTAATATTACTTACTTTATCCATTTTGCATGAACTCTTACAACGTCCAATAGAGTAAAAACCCTAATTATAGTATTTTTTTAAATAAAATCTACTGAATACACGCTATAACGTGTATGTCAATAAGCATAAACACTACAGAATGTCTATAAACCAAATATATCTAGAATAAACTTAAGAACAGTAGTTTTTAGAGTATTAATAGACTTTACCGGATGTGTATAGCACAATTTTACTAAAAATAATCAGTTGATCGACAGATGAACTTAAAATAAGGTCTATAAGAGTAAATTCTAAGAGATATCACACTTAATTAAGTTGTTTGGTATTAAGAAAGTTTTAAAATTTTGACTTGAGTGAAATAAGTCTATAAGACCAATTTCTTTTTTCTAAAACCATTTATAGAGAACTATTATCTAAACCTATACCATACCATACCATAATAAGACTGTTTATAGATATAATAGTTTTTAGGCGTATAAAGTGTGCTCCTTGGGAATCCAACTCCTAACATTTTACCATAAGACAACGAATATGATAAATGTACTATATCATTTAATCATTCATAACAAAAGAACAATTCCGTATAAAGTGAAAAAAAAAATCAATAAGAATCAATTAAACCTGCATAAAACCGCACGAATATGAATTAATAACTCGTCGCCTAATCTACTTCTCCAGCGATTTATTTCTTACATCTAGAATAATTGATCCTTGACGGCCTAACGGGATTCCTGTTCGCATTTCCACCACAATTTCACGGGACATTTAGCTTAAGGGTGGTCTTCGGTCCGATTCACGCGATATTAAAGTACTCATTGACATCGGTCAAGTCCAGTATGTTCGTAAAATGTTAACCATTAATTTTGCATTATCTGTTTGGACAAAACAAACAGAAATTATGATCTTCACGAATCCCTATAAATGCCATTCCTTGCTATTCCTTGAGGAAAAAATCTATCTCTCAACATTCATAGTTAGTTTTTATATCCCATATTAGGTAAATTTTGTGTTATAATTATTTTTTTTATTCTTCAGACACACATGTTACACAATGTTGATGTTGTTTGTAATTATTTTTACTGACTAACTGTCTAACATAGATTAGGTATTACAAACTTGTCGTCATTGAACCTCAACAATGAATTAAATTGAAAAACACAGAGCTGTGTTCCCATTTTCTAAAATTGGAGTACACAAGAAACCATTTGAATATTACATTCTGAAAAATCGGTTATGATCAACGGGTGACACCGGGTGCGTACGTGTCTATAAAATAGGGCGTGACAAAGAAAGGGATGAAGTGACAAGGATACAAGCTTGTGAAATTGTAGGGACTCAAGCAATTACGCGCTGGAAAGAGCCTTGAGCAATTATGGAATGCATCTCTCAAGATTCGGCCCGTATTAAAACAATGATTGATAGCGCCATGGGATGGTGGAGGGTTTGTCCCAACTGGAACCAACCAACTCATTGTAATCGACAAAGAATACGCTATGTAGTAATCACGTGTAAATACAACCTATATGTATATCTCACATAGTATAAGAAAAGGAGAAAATGAACTGCACTGTTGTCCCTGTAATTTGCAGAGCTCTGAAGCGAAGCCTACGCATTCGTTTGCGGACGATAATGAGTGAAACGAAATTAGAAATCCAAGTCGTGCGCCTGGTTGTAAGCGACACGGCTGTCCGTGGCAGTTGCAGTGTCAGTTAGAGCTTTAAATCGCAAAGACCTGATGGGCTCTGCGACTGCGCGCATCACCTTTAGACTTAAGTCGACAAGTGACATGTATCTGTAATTTCACCAGCACCCTTACCCTTCGAAAATGGAACGCAGTAATGGCCACATTACTGCTTGGCGGCAGAAATATGTAGGTAAGGTTGTAGTACTTCTCTGGACGAACACTTTCACAACGATCTCTGCTGCTACTAAAAATTAAAGGGTAAAATATTTAAATGTATAGGTAGTTCTTTTATACGCGGTGGAGAAGAAATACATGATATTGTACAATTCCGAGGAATTCATAGAAAATATGCCAAATTTTGAACCTTAAACTTTTTCGGGTGTTTCATGTAAGTCTTGTAAAAGGCTTAGCCAGTTTCGTACTCTGGTTAATCGAATAGTCTATTGTCTTAATACTGATCTTTCTATGAACAAGAACTTCTTAGGGTTGCCAATATAAATACACGCGTATTCAGCTCCCCTTTTTGCCACGAAAAATATATAATTCAAGATAAATCGTAAGGCTTATGTCGTTTATTCAGTATAAAAAAAGAACGTGCTTTTTTGTTTTCTTTTATGAATTTTCTCTCTTTAGAAGATTATTTTTGTACATGAATGAGTACATACTTTTATGTAAAGTGCCGCGTAAACTATATTGAAAAGAAAAGTACTGAAAGAAGAAAGTTATTTACGGCTTCTGCGTATTTCGATGACAAAAATCTACGGTAGTGACTTGTTGGTCTGTTTTAGGTTGTCGAGATGTTTAAAATAAATATTGTAAATGATGTGTACAAAATGTCTTTATTTTTTTTATAATACCAAGTGGCGGGATGAACAAGTTGTGCGCCTGGTGTGTAAATGACACGCCATAACAGTTGCAGTGCCATTCAGGGCTTTATATCGCAAAGATCTTATGGACACTAATACCACTGAAAGATCTTATGATTTAGCTTAAAGATTCAGGTATTATTATTATTTTAAAACAATTAGAAACATTTGAAATTTTTTTTGCTTGTGTTATATGCCCTTGTTGTAACCGGTAAATTAATGGGGCGTTCGTTTTGTTATTGGTTTTTATGGATATTAATTGTGAATCAGTCCTATTTAAGTTACATTGATAAAAAATTAAACATATTTTTAATCATTCATTACATTCGCTGGATTGAAATGAATCGACAGAATCATCTCCAGCATGTCTTACTGGCATCTAGGAGATGCTCCATGTTGAGGATGAAATCGCTCGTTTCAGACATATTTTCACATTAAAATAAGTTTTTATAAACTACAGGTGGTAACGTGCCCGAAATTCAAACGCACATTTATAACCTTCTAAATGAAAGAAACTTACGCCATCTAGAAGGGAGATAGAAATGACTTTTTGTCACAAGATACTAGATAGTGTTTTACAGGTTTTGATGCAATAATATCAAAACGGGCTTTAGGTGCCGAACGCCCTTGTTGATCCCAATACTTCTATTGCTACGTGCAAAATCGATTATTTAATTCAACGAAAACGCATTAAATATATTTGAAGATAACTTTTGTGGGTTTAGGCTTAGGGGTTTCGATCAGTCTATATTATTATTCACGATCATGTTCCCGCAAAGAAAGACGTAGGTATTTACTGACAACTTACAGCAACATCGATTTTATCCGTTTATTTTGTATGTCAAATTGTTCAAAATGTTCACGTAAATAATGTTATGCCCTGAGATGAACGTTACGAGTACATTATGCAATGTACTCGTAACTGCACTACACTTGCGATTTATAGGCGATTGCATCGATGCAAACGCGTGACTGCATCGATGCAATCGCCTATGATTCACAAGTGTGGCGATACAATCGCGCGTTTGTATCGATGTAGTCGCGCGCTTGCATCGCGTTTGCATCGCTGCTTAAAATCGCGCAAAGGTAAAAAAGTAGACGATTAGCGACTGCGTCGCGATTTCATCTCTGCCAAAAGTCGCCATGTGAAACCGCTCTAAATGTTTTTCACAATCAGTACATAAAATTGTTGCAATATTTGTAAACAAAAGAAGAATTTATTTCTTAAGGTAATTTCTTTAAAAATTGAAATTTCCATTTTTTTGCTATGAATAAATAGATACGTTTATCAGAACTCATGATCTGAAGTTTCTAGAAAACAAATTTTGCATTCTATTCTGTTACATCTAAAGCTGCAATTCATTCGCCCAGGACTAATTGCTCTCCATTCGACATACCGCAAATAACTCTGTTTGCTTTAACAAACCCATATTTCTTTTGCAGTTGAAACTTTGCAGTCGTTCAAGTAATGGGCTGAAAAGGTAGGAAATTAAAAAAAATTCAAACCATTTGTTTCAGTATTGAACGGTGCTTCGAGAGGAGCATATTCACGTAGTCGTTCGCAATAAATTAAATACGCGAACACCTGGAAGTACCTTTATACGAGGAGCGTCGTAGCCACCAACACGGTGACATTTATTCGGTCCCGACTACAGTATACTCGAGTACAGTAAATTTATGTACTGGTATCATGTGAATATAAAAAATACTGATTGGTCTGGTAGTATTATATACACATCTCAAAAGTGCCTAGAGATCAGGGTTTTTTAATATTTAATTTTTATATTAAAGTTAACATAAAAATAATTATTATATTTCATTAATTTATTGACATTTTTTGTGAAATAACTCCACTTGCTTTGTATGATTATGAATACAAAGATCAAACATAAATAAAAATTTTCGTCGACCCAGTGGGACTTGAACTACATTTCATTAAGTTATTTATTTTTTAAATTATAAATTGACCAGAAAAACCATAGGTATTACAAAAAACATAATTAAAAAACCTAATTTTCAGTAATTGGCAAAAACATGTTTGAACCTCTGACACATATCTAGATAGACGTACGAAAACCAAGCGTGCCACATTTTTTGTACCCACTATGACGTCACAAGAACTATTTAGTGATGGAAACCTCCTTCCGTTCGTTCTAAATCGATTGATTGAACGGAATACGCGTAAACACGCGAATTCCATTCAATTAATCGATTCTAAATGGAACAATTTTTGTTGAAGTATTTGTTGATTACAAGTAGTCGTAATATTACTATAGTATCAAAATACTAGAATAAGATAATTAAGTCCTTTATTTTACTTGTTTTAAAAAAATGTTGTGTACTTAAAAAAAATTAAGACTTTAATTTTTAATCGATTTCAAATATTAAAATTATTGTCCTTCCAATACAAGGAGCTTATTATATAATATCTTTTTGTAATATAAGATCTTATCGATTAACTTAAATAATGAAAACGCACGTCAATATATGAACTTACGACTGCCTTAATTAATTTTACTGGTGGGTTTTCTATTGGTAATTGATCAAATTGATGAATGGCAAAACAAATGAAAATGTTACTGTTGACAAAATATGGTAAAATTTTATTAATCAGAAGAGGTTTACTTAATGACGGCCTCGTGTGAAATTTTTGTGATTTGTTTATTATTTCATTTATAATAAATGAAATAATAAACAAATATTGTTTATTATTTGTTTATTATTTATCTCGAATTCCTAACTCTGCTACTCTGCATATTTGGATAGCATCTTAGGTGGGATAAACTAGACCACCTTCGTCTCGAAAGCAACGAACTCGTACGTATAACCAACTCCAGGTTTTTGTAAAGACAACGCACTGCAAATTTTTTGCATTATATATTTTTTTGTATTGCTCGTACTACACATACACGATGTATGTAATTATTTGTGCACTATATTTGGATATTCGAACCAACGTGCTGCAAAAATTATCGAAAATACAGATACCACTGATAATAGATACTACAAAATTGAAAAAAAAACGAAACGTTACTAAACATTATAAGCTTATAACAAAATTATAGAATAATAAATATATAACAATAAAAAAGTTATAGAATATTTTTATAATATTGCTCATGATAATTATTGGTTATAATAATTTTCGTCACTTTGTTTTCAAAATCGATCAAAATCGAGAACAGTATTTGTTGCCTAACGTATACATCACTAAATGTTAAATTTGACCCAAGAAATGTACAAGCGGCCGTACCACGAAACTGAATGCATTATACAAAATGTGTTCGTTCGATATTCATGGCGTATTAACAAAGGATCACAAATATATCGCAATAAGTAAAAGCCGCAATGTATTACAAATCAATAAAAAATAATAGACAATTTTGATGTGTGTTGTGTAGTTAAAGTAATGATAAAAAATGATACTGTTTAATTTATGAATTATAATACATATTATAATAAACAACTCAAGGAGTACACTTTATACGCCTTAAAACTGTTATATCTATAAACAGTCTTAATATGGTATTGATTTAGATAATAGTTCTCTATAAATGGTTTAAGAAAAAAGAAATTGTTCTTATAGACTTATTTCACTCAAGTCAAAATTTTAACACCTTCTTAATACTAAACACGATACAATCAGCGTTGCCAATGCCAATTGTTCAGAATCCCCAAAAATCACTATATAATAATAATAATAATAATAATAATAATAATAATAATAATAATAATAATAATAATAATAATAATAATAATAATAATAATAATAATAATAATAATAATAATAATAATAATAATAATAA
>NW_020654878.1:12294982-12295925 GCF_003589595.1 Hyposmocoma kahamanoa
AATAATAATAATAATAATAATAATAATAATAATAATAATAATAATAACGTACACACTCAACATAGCCCCGCACTAGGGAAACCCTGTGTCGCGGGTGCCATGGCCACATACGTAGACAACCACAAATTAACCCAAACGAGAGAAATAAATGTAGGCCATACAAATATTTCTCCCGACCCTGGAATCGAACCTGGGACCTCTGCATGGCAGTTCGGCATGGTAACCGTTCGGCCACGGAGGCAGTTATATTAATTATAATATTAATTAGATTCTACATTAATCTGTAATCAGTCTGAACAAAAAAGAATTTTTCTTTGCCTTACAAAATTAAGTAAGTTGATTATTTGCATTTGGTGACACTAGTTAAGGTTAGAAATAATCAATGAGTTTCGACCTATATTTAATGTTTAAAGTTGACGAGTGGTAAGTTGTGGCGTGGAAGTACCAACTGCTCGGCTTTGTTTATCAATAGCTGATTTTGTTTTGCTTCATAACTGGGACCGGCCTAAGCGGAAGAAAGAATCGCGAACTCAACACGCACCGACTGGTAATTTTACAATTCAGAACCAAGTGCTCTAATAATAATTCTATTTAAGCTGCTTGTTAATAATACGAGGGATGTGCGATGTTGAAAAACACGTCGATATAGTCCATCACAGTGTTTCTAACATCAGCAATTGATAGATTAAACAAAATGATAAAATGTTAGAATCTCCACATTTTCCTCACATAAAGCCAATCCCCACAAAATCCCCAATCTACACACATCAAAAGTGTCTAAGGATCAAGTGAATATTTTTGAAATAAAAATTATTTAAGCAATATTTACCAAATCCAGTCTTCCAGGACGACTTCTTACTTTAATGCTTATGTTTTATTTAACCGTTTACCCCTATATTTAATTAAAATAAACTAAAATTGATGTTTTTGCAAATTGTGGGAA
>NW_020654878.1:12310925-12324909 GCF_003589595.1 Hyposmocoma kahamanoa
AAATAAAATACGCGCTTGCTTATGACAATGCCTTGATTGCAAATGTGTAGAAATTATAACTAAACATAAAAACATAAAAATGCTGACGCGGTAACATACTTAATGTGCGGTATTAACCGTACAGGTATGATATTTTTTCACACTGTGAAGTGCCTATCCATAATTTGCAAGCAAATATTTAGCTCGTACTTTAATAGGAGAAAGTTACTTTTTACTCCTAAATTTGTTATTTGTCTTTTATTTAAAACAAATAAAGTGTCAGGATCAAGATAAGTACCATTTAAATAACCACACCAAATTTGGTAGTAAGCAAGTTTGGTTTGCCCGAGAAAAATATGTCAAAAAATAACCACTAGAGTCTCACTATAATCCAGTTTTTGTATTACCTATGACAATAAGCATAGAGACAATATTCTAAGAATTTCAAGCTACACTTCAAGATACGGGTTACAGGATGTACTATTTTCAAAGTACCACGTGCTATATTATCGCCTAAAAACTTTCACAAAAACACCATATTTAAGCGATTTTGGGCACCTCATCGCCTTAACTGACAGCGAAGACTTCTTCTATCTCTTGATAACGCGAGATTATGTTTACTCATCAATTGATCAAAGTGGGAAAGTGGGATTTCATTATTAGTTAATTTGCAATTTGAGTATATGTCTGTTCTCCTTAATTGTCATTTTTTTTAATACAAAAACTCAATACAAGTTTCAGTTTTATTACCTTTAAAACGTTAAGTTCAAGTCAATAAAGTCGAACGCTCTTTATTTCATAGATAAACATATTACACTTGAAACCGTCATATTGATTAAATTCTACTGTTTATTTGTAAGGCAGATTCCCCTGAGAAGAATGAGCAAGTAATTCTAGGGTATGCTCTTTATAAATAAACATTGGTACACATTTATCATATACAATACTTTATTTAAATATCATATTTAAAAAAAAACTTGGAAAAGCTAGACGGCCTACATCGAATTTTTGTCATCCAAGTACGCTGCATAAGTATTTGCTTCACTACAATGTGAAACGTCGTGAATGGCAAATTTTAAATATCAACCGGAATCTTATTGCAGAATCGTATACATTGCCCCTTAAACGAATTTGTGACTTTGTAACTTTGTGAAAACGACGTTAAGATCAGCCAGTATAGCCTTGTATTAATGTTATGACTGTCACTATTTTTCATTTAAAAAATCACTATTCTTCTTAACATAAATTACATTTTCTTTTCTTTCTTGTAAATGTCCTGTGACGCCAGTGTAAGAATGTAAATTTCTTTAAATATATCTCTCAAAGATACTCCCAAGTATTATGACTTCTCCGTATGTTATTCAAAAAGTATAAACCACCTTATCAGTCCTGCAAATTAGTAAGTAAAGTGAATACTGAATGAAAGAAAGAACAATGCTCATTTTGTACGCGTAATTTTTGTAGTCGCGAGTTGCTATAAAATAATATAAGTTTCATTCATAAAATTTTGAAATAAGTTAGACAAAAAACAGATATGAGTTTTCAAAATAAGTAAAAAGGCACTGTAATTATAAATATTTGTTTTTGGACGTAACACGATACAATTTTATTAAAGTACTTTTTTTTGGATCATTGTTACCTCATAACCTCAAAAAGTTGCTTTAGTAAACTTTCCCTAGTTAAAAAAAATAAAATTCAATTTAATTTTATATAAAGTTTCTAAGTATATGGAAATACAAATGTTACCCTGAATCTGCGATTGATGGACTATATGGAATTTGGGCATTGTTCTTTACGGAACGAATTTCACTTTTTTTTATGATACCAAGTAACGGACCGACAAATTCGTGCGCCTGATGTTAAGGACGTTCTTGTCCATAGCAGGTGCAATGCTACTCAGAGCCTTTAATTGCAAAGATCTAAGGGACACTGCTATCGCTCCTGTCACCCTGAGTAATAAAAAATAAGTTGACAAGTCTCATGTAGGTACCTGTAATTACATCAGCACACCCTTCAAAACCGAAACGCAGTACTGCTTCGCGGCAGAAATAGGTAAGGTGTCAGTACTTCTCTGAACGAATTCTTTCACAAGGAGCTCTAATGTTGCTAAAAAAGCTTTACTGACAAAACATTTGCTTAAAGATCACCTAAAAGATCTAAGATGATAGAATACCCGACGCTGCTTCGCGATTTATGACTGTCGAGTTACTGTCGCGATCCATGAACGGCGATGACTGTGATATTTTTTATTGGAAAAAAACCTTATATTGTAAATTAAACAATGCACAATATACTAGGGAATTTGCCGGACTACGAGTACCACAGCAATGGAATTCATTTTGAGGCACTACCCAGAACACCCAGACCAACACAATTTAGAAAAGTTTATTTCCCAAATTGGTTCTACGGGGAATCGAATCCGATACCTCCTCCTTGTAGTGCAAATAAACTATTGGTTCATCGAGGTCGTCTAAATTCTATTTTAGATCAAAAGCTATTTTGTAAGTTGTAATTTTATATATTTCTGAGGCCGTGCAGAAGCCGAAGAAAAATCTTTTACTTATGCAGCGTATAAGCGACTATAAGTGGATAACTGCCTCAAATGCTTTTATTCCGTCATAACCAGGAGGAAATGAAAACCCCCCTTGGCGATGATCATTAGTGTCGTGTTCATAAACAAGCCACTGCGTGACAATATAAAGAAAACGCTCCATTGCTGTAGCGTTCGAATTTGTATAAATACAACATTGCGTTATGTAATCATGAACCACAAACATTTAACTTGGATTATCATATTTCGATTACTTATATAAAATGCGAGATCTTTTTAGTATAAAGTGACGCAAGGTTCGAGATAGTATAAATATGCGGTTTCAATAATCTAATTTACCTAACACGTTTCAAAACTTTTGTTTTGTATGCTTATGAAACTACACTAAAGACGCTCGTTCGTCCCAGATGTAATACAAATTTCTTTTATAACTTCTTTTCTTCTCGTGTGAGTGTAGCGCAGTTGTGGAACAGAGTGACCTTCCACACCACGGAACAAAAAAACAATGGAAGTGTCATAAGCCTCGATTACTATCGGAACTGATGTCGCTAAACGCCCATAAACGAACAATATGATAAATCCTATGAAATCTTGATAATGATTGCTTATAGTTTCTAATTTAAAAAGATGTAACAAATTCAGGAATGTTAATATAATTTAAAGTTTACCCAGTCGCTATATCGTTGAAAGTTCAATACCTGTATTGCAAGTTACGATGTTTTGATTTTATATTGAAATTTTGTTTAACATGTTGTCATCTTTCGGCCAGTAGATGGGCTACGACAGATTAGCATCTGAATGAATAGATAATCAGAACATTAAAGATTTATTAAAATAAGACTTACCAATGATATCAAATACTCTGGTAATATTTTTGGTGTAGCTACATTGACTTACAAATAAATGGACGACGGGTCTAATACAAAAACCACGAAAAAAATGTCCCAAGTCAACCTATTCGAAATTTAAATTGTAATGTCATCGCAGTATCGCGCTGTCAGTCGAACAAATGAAGACTAAAGCGGAGTTTGGCGCTCTGTATACGATTTTAGCGCCTTACAAGTGCGGACACTTTTTAGCGCGGACCCGACGTCCATATAATTGTAAGTCAATGTGTAGCTATCATTTTTGCACTGCAAAACAGCACAATAAAGTATTTTTCTTCTACTTTAGAGAATTTGCGCGAAAGAACCATACCAAACAAAGCGAAAATGGCGGATTGAGCAAGTAGGTCTTTCGATACCTAATGTTGGCACGCGTCAGACGCTAACCAACCACTTCCACTGTATTTATTGTTCTGTTTTCCACACCCAGGCTAGCCTGTCGGTTGCTGAAACGCAACGCACATTATTGCTGAACTATTTATGTAATCATCTTTTTTTATTTATAATATATGTCATAAGGATCCTTCTTTCATTTTTTACCCGATGGGCTTGAAGAACATGCAATATAATAAAAATTGTGTTGTTGAAGAACTTTTTAAAAATACGACTTACGACTTTTCTAAATGTACAACAAGGTCGTACAATGTCACTTCAGTTGTTTTATGGAAACAATTCTATTCCTGGTCCCCGTCCGTCTGTTGCCTTAGGTGTCACGGCGCAGATGTCCAGTACTTATTTATATATTTCTTTAGCACACTTATATGGTTAGGGCTACGGCCTACACACACACACACACACACACACACATACATATATATGTGTGTGTGTGTGTGTGCGTGTGTGTGTGTGTGCGTGCGTGCGTGTGTGTGTGTGTGTGTGCGTGTGTGTGTGTGTGTGTGAGTGTGTGTGTGTGTGTGTGTGTGTGTGTGTGTGTGTGTGTGTGAGAGTGCGTGGGTGTGTGCGTGTGCGTGTGCGTATGTGTGTGTGTGTGTTGTGTGTTGGTGTGTGTGTGTGTGTGTGTGTGTGTGTGTGTGTGTGTGTATATGTGTGTGTGTGTTGGTGTGAGTGTGTGTGTGCGTGTGTGACCTACACTTGGTTTGACCTCTCAAGAAGAGGTTCTGGGTTCGGATCTAGATTACCTATAACGTACTCGTAATTTATACGCAAAATTTCAATTTGTCATGAGGTTTTCGGTGAAGGAAAACATCGTGATGAAACCTGCACGTCGAAAAAAGTTTTTTCAACCCTCGGAAAACGTGTGAAGTTCCCAACCCGCCTTGGTCGCGTGGCAGACTATGGCCCAAATCCTCGCCTGAGAAGAGACCCGTGCCCAGCAGTGGGACGTGTAAATGGGGTAATGATGATATTGACCGTATTTATTATAAGTTACATTTTCTACGTATTTATAATATTTATGTAAGACTTCATAGTTTTTATTTATCTGTATAATGTACATAGGGTAAGGTTGCGATCAATGGACCAACAACGCTTTGATTGAACCACTTCAAAATCTCGTCAACTATTCGTTTTTAAAATTATCCGTTGGCTCGGACCGGTAGCTCTCTATCCCCCTGCCCGGCCCCTTTCGCGCCGTGTTGAGTGTCTCAGGCTCCGTTGAGGAGAGATATTCGTCATTGTTACAAAATTCTCGTGATATATTTTACCATGTGAGTATATTTCTGTAACGCTTTTCATTGTATTTTTTTAACAATATTACTGGATGATCGGAGGTGCAAATTATAATATTTTTATGATTATAATATTTTTATCATAAATTTTTGTAAATAACGTGTTAGTCAGAAAGCGCCAAATAATTATTAATGGACCAGTGCTAAGTTTTTTGGTTGGACCGGTTCAATCATGGAAACTTCTTAAAACTTGTTTTCATTTATATTTTATATGTTTTAGCATGACACAAACAAGACAATATTACACGCTTTAGGTAAAAAAGAAGTAGGCTTGAATGAGGCAAGCACAGTGTATGGAGGAGTGCCTAAAGCGACCTTCAAATGAGTGTTTGATGATAGAAATGTCAAAGCCGAGAAGCAAATTATATATTTAAATAATAATATATCATGAATAATATTTTTCAGTTCGTATGTTATGATAATTTTAATGAAAAATGTTATGTTACCTACTCCTTGTGTCCTTTTTTTGTGTCCTTCCTTGTGTACTTTTCAATTAAGTCAGCCAGTAAATCAGTTGGCCAGGTACGGTTGTTACGGTTATGGTTATAACTAGTCTCAAAGAATATGGTTGTTCACAGTTTTTTTTTAAATAATAATAAAAATAAAAAATTAGTTAAATAAAATTGTTCCTTTGTACTGTTTGCATTTTTTCTCATAGTTTTATTATATAAATTGAGATTTGATATTGCGTAGCCAGTTAAAAACTTTGTTGTCAAATTTCTTATCATAGATATATTTTTTACTTAATTAAGATTTATTCGAACGAAAAACGACGACTGAGTTAAAGAAATTAACATTATATTTTATTTTCTTTAATTTGATTAAATCTTTAATTGAACCAGTAGGGACAAATCTTTTAAGTCCAATGATGGTAACTGAGTAGTCCAATTAAAGTGACGGTGGTCCAAAGAAGGCAACCCTTACATGTTTTTATTTTCCTGTTTGTATAACAATACTTAATAAAAAGAAGCCTGTATTGATATCTACAAGTACATGAATTTAAGACCCTTTTAATCTTTGAATATTTTTCTGTTTACATTGTGTGATTTAAAATTTAGGCCTGTTCAAAATTAAGTGGTCCAATAGTAGCAACCTTACCCTAATATTTCTTTCTCCCTCTTTCTCTCTTGCACGCTGGTGCTCCCTTATGACTGACTTGAGTTGGCTGAAAGACAATTCACCTTTGCTCACCTTTTGTATAATTAACATTTCTTTTGTATGTGTTTGTATAAGAAATAAGTAAATATACTTGAATAAGGTTCAGTATTTACTCATAAATCAAATGTAAACATTTCGTGCGTACGAATTTATCAGAAGTTTAGTGATTAAAATAATCAAGTACTTAGTGTGTGCATTAACGTTTGAATTGTATGTCATATTTAACACAATGTGAGCCTATAGTGATAAAAAGTATGAAAAAAGTGTGAAAAGTGTCACCATGGACTCCGAAATCGAAATCCAGACCTTTGTAAACTGCACGCAGGAGGTGTTGGGTCGGGATCGCTCATGGGGCGATCTGAATGTGACTCAACTACTAGACCTGCTGCCAACTCAACTTTTGAAAGATATGAACTTGAAGTAAGTACGTCAATTATTGTAGGCATGCTTTAAAAAAATAAATAATGAATATGTACATTAGAACCAGTTAATATTGTAATTTTTTTTAAATTACCAAGTTGCGAGACGAACTTAAGCGACACGCCTGTCAATGACAATTACAGTGCCGCTCAGAGTTTTAAATCGCGATCGATCTGGGGGTCTACTCTCGATCTCCGTCCGACATCCGTCCGAAACAATTATACTGTCAAATAAGTAATGTTCGACAAAATTAAAAGACGAGTATCCAGTATGAAGCTTCATTCGCATGACGCGTCTTTTCATTTGGTCGAGTATTGCTTATTTGGCAGTAATTGTTTCGGACGGATGTCAGACGGAGATCGAGAGTAGACCTCCTGAAGGGCTCTGCTATTTTGCACCCGTCATCCTGAGACATAAGTTCTAAAGTCCTTGGTGGCAGAAATAGGTAAGGTACTTCCATGGACGAACTCTTTCAAAAGGAGCTCTCCTGCTACTGAAAAATGTGACAAAACATTTAATTAAAGATAAGCTGATATATCTAAAGCTGAAATGTCTACAGAATACCCGACGTTGCATCGCGATTTACGAACGCCGAGTTACTGACACGATCCATAAACTAAAAAAAGAAATAGGTAAGGCAGTACTTCCGTGGACGATTTCATTCATTCATGCTTTAGTATCAAATACGCGAATTCGCGAATTCTAAAGTTATCCCGACGAAATAGAACTGTTAAGCCTTGGATCACTGTTGAACTCTTGCGCTGCATAAGAAATCGGGACATATGCATAAAAAACTAAAATGAACACCCGATAATATAATACTTAAAACTGCGTACCGCAGATACAGGAACTACTGTGCCAACATATTAAAACGTTTGAAAAATGCCTTTCAAAAAAGGGAAATCCAAAAAACAGGTCATAATGGTAAAAAACTTTGGAAAATAATAAGGGAGCAAACACACAGCACCAAAATCAACGATTCAGCCAAAGCTCTCCTTACCCAGGCAAATTTTCCGGAAGAAGCAGTAGACAAAGTCAATTTATACTTTGCCAATATTGGAAAAGATTTAGGCGAAAACATCCGCTCAAAAAATCATACTGTTACTCACTACCATCATTTTACTAATTGCTCAAGTTATATTAATTCTTTTGTTTTACTTGACTCAGATGAAGACGAAGTCGAAAAACTGATAATGGGATTAAAGAATGACTTTGCAGTAGGCTGGGCTGGTATTCCTTCAAAGTTTATTAAAAGCTTCAAGGTTATCCTTATTCCAGCCATCATACATATCTCTCGCCTCAGTATAAATACTGGAATATTCCCGGACATTTTACTGGTAGTAAGGAATGTGTGAATAATCACTGTCCAATCTCCATCCTGTTTTCCATTCCTTGTCTAAGATTTTGAACGCATCATGAACAGCAGACTAATTAAATTCTTACAAAATAACAAACTTCTCTCGGAACAACAGTACGGGTTTCGTGCTGGGAAATCTACTGGAGATGCGGTTTATGATCTTACAAATTATGTGGCCGAAAATCTGGACAGGGGTATGAAATATTTATCGATATTTCTAGATCTCGCTAAGACATTCGATACGGTCTCTACACCTACCCTGTTATCTAAGCTTCAGCGACTAGGTGTAAATTAAAACAAAAAAATTAAAACTTTTTGAGTCCTACCTGACAAATAGAACACAATGCACAAGAATAGATGATTGTTTGAGTTCAGAGGCAAGTATTACCCATGGAATTCCACAAGGAAGTATTCTCGGTCCCACCCCTATTCACAGTTTTTATAAATGACCTCTGTTGTATTAATCTAGAAAATGGTAAAACAATATCCTTCGCCGACCACACAGCTCTTATTTTTTATGCCAAAACTTGGGAAGAAACATTTAAGTTTGCCCAAAATGGATTGGGTACAGTTCTAGAATGGCTCAGCGACAATTTCCTCACAATTAATGCCAAGAAAACTAAATATATCTCTTGTTCAATTCACAACGCAAAATGTTACGCATGAACATCTCCATTTAAAACCCCATCATTGTCCCAACCACACGTTAATGATTGTTCTTGTCCCTGTTTTGAAAGAGTTTTATTTACTAAATATTTAGGTATCATTCTCGATCAAAATTTAAACTTTATTTTTCATATTACGCAACTTGCAGCACGCACCAGGAAGTTAATCTATATTTTCAAAACCCTTAGACACATAGGAGACTTCGAGATTATTAAAATGGTGTATTATGCACTCCGTCAGTGCTTATTTATATATTGTGTAACTTCTTGGGGTGGTGCTGCAAAATCACACTTAATCAAGATTGAGCGGGCTCAACGCTATGTCCTTAAAGTAGGTATTTTTAGATCTGTACTCCACCCCACAGAGGACCTTTACAAATCATGCCAGGTTTTATCTATACACCAATTATTTATATTACGCACCGTATTAAGAAAACATTCTTTAATAACTCACGATGTTAACCTGACTAATAGTAAAAGACGACACGATATAGTGTGCCTGAAAAAGTCAATTCATACTGCCTTTTTATATCGGGTTTTTACCTTTCTGGGATGCAAATTTAAATTTGAAAATTTATTCCCTAAATAATAATATTATTATTCACAAGAAGCTCGACTGCTACTAAATATTTTTTTATATTACTTATAATGATAATGTGCCAAATAACCACATCAACCTGAACTCGAACTAGAGAATTCACTTTACTATGAGTATTAGGGCAATGTTATCATTACGAGGCACTACTTCTGAACACCGAGACCAGGACAAATTTATGGAAGTATATTTTCCAAATTGATCCTACGGGAAATCGAACCAAGGTCCTCCTCATCCAGTGTGCTCACAGTTGTCACCAAGGTCGTCAAAAATTATTATTCATAAAATATTCTCACGAACTTCTTATCTCTCTAATGAACATAGAATACCGTCGGGGATAGTACAAATCCGCGTATGTAGTATTGGTAAAAAGCGCGTACCTGCATCAAGCGAAATTTCACAGGAGAGGGATTTAACGTTGTTACTTTGTTATTTCAATGGCTATGACTTTCATTTTTGCACAGTAAGCTTTAATTTATCTTGTTGTACTAATTTAGTTGCCTCAACATTTACGCGGATTTCTAGATCAAATGCTAGTTACGCGTTAGGTAAAAAGCATACGCATTACGTAAATTAAGGAAAATTGACAGAAGTGGAATTACATGGAGCTTATTTTTTCTAACCTGACTTTAATTCGTGCTAAAGATGTACAGTAAACACATCAAGCTGTATATGTTTGTTCGAATATCGTCCTATCGTCGAATATGTCCGGTAACCGTCCTCGGAAACGTCGGCACATGATACCCTTCTGCCAGAAAGTCCTCCTTCATAAAGGACCACAGATGTTAAGTTGATACTCTCATCACAAATGAACTAAAATTCACATTGTGGTGGGACTCCAACTGCTCTAAGCTCAGGGTACTATTGGCTTTCACCCGTATGTACTCCACAATATCCGCAGACTTTGTTGAGTAATTAAGTCGTGACACGACACAAGGGCGCATTTATTCCATACGAGTTTCAACGCGCTCACCCGCGGTCGCCGAGCGGAGACCGCGTTGCCACCGCGCAGCGACCTCGTGCGTCTAACTATCATGGCAAAATACGCTGTATTTAATTAGCCTTTACGTTTTAACTTAAATGAGCGTCCCGGGCACGCGGGCGAGTCTGGCTTGAATTAGGTCTAAGCGGCGGTCGCGTGGCGGCTGCGCGGTTGTATTGTTCAGAGGAATTTAAATGTTGTTGCCAAGCAAATAGAATTCAGACTCGCCATTAATGTTGATGAAGGCGTAGCAACTGGGCCACCTTACTGGGCTAACCCACCCTTACACAGGTTGGTACCTGTTGGTACCTGCTGGTGCATACATACATATAATCGGCGTTTTGCAAAAAAGGCGAAAGCGCCATTTCATTTCGAAAAATATTCAGGGGAGCATGTTTTAGATTTTAACGACTGTTTTAAAATATTTACATCCTGTTTTAAAATTCAATTTTAGTTTTGATTAAGTTTAAATTTTTCAAATTGAATTTAAAACAGGACGTAAATATTTTAAAACGGTCGTGAAAAACTGATTATTTTCTGTGAAATTACTCCACTGGTTTTTTATAATTAGTAGTACAAAGGTTGAACACTAAGAAAAATCCTTCGATTTGACTGGATTCGTACTAGCGCTTTCAGCATACCGTGCGTCACTCTCTCCCAACTGAGCTAAGGAACGAACCAGAACACCTTACAAATGTCCGTGAGCTTCTTGCAGATCATTGTTTTTGGTTTCTAACGACTCTTTTGCCGTAGCGAAAATCTGTGAGATATCTATGAAAGTTTTTCTTCACTAAGGTATTTTTATATTTAAATAGTATCTAGTACTATATTGAAGACTCGCCCTGAAGAACACCTCTAATCTAATCTCTATAGATCAAAGTATTACTACGGCGTTAGTGGAACCAATCCCTAGAGTTGTTTAACCATCAATATTTATGAGCATTTGCACTTATGTGAACATATCTAGGACCACTTTTGCGTACCCTAACGTTCAGAAAGCACACATAATTTACCTTTAAGACCAAAAGTGTTCAAAAGTCTTAAGAATTGACTTTACGATCGTAATTTCTTCTCTGTATATCGACCAATGAAGGAAAATGTTTCAGGGTATTACAAATATACAGATGGCGGCATATCATACCTATCTCTTGAAATTCATCTCTGGAGCTGTGTCGTCAGTACCACCGAGATAAGTAGACTAGTGCGACGACGACGGTTTCAAAAAGGTTAAAAATAAAAAGAAGTCGACCAGCCGTGACCTTAGTGGCACCGCCCCGACTGGCCCCAATCATTTATTGCTTCCAGCGGTATCGACGACGTTGTAAACACGACAGGATGTAAATATTTTTAAACGGTCGTTAAAACCTAAAACATGCTCCCCTGAATATTTTTTCGAAATGGCGCTTTCGCCTCTTCTAGAAAACGCCGATGATATATACGTAGGTTGGTAACTGTGTAAGAGTAGGGTATGTAAACTGATAATTATATATTTATTAAAATTTGCGTAATGTTGTTGGTCATGCAACAATTAGAATGGTATTCAAATGTTGACATTTGTTAGTTCACAGTAATAGTTGTGTCAATTTATACTTTGCTACTGTATAACTACTTGGGGCGGTACTCGAAAAACCCACTCTTTAAAATTAGAAAGAACCCCAAGACCGGCACTCAAAACTTCCCTAAATCTTCAGTTTCCTTTACAGAGAACAAATTGTGTACATACCTACAGTACGACAACTATATTGTGTGTGCTGTGGCACAATTACAGTCAGAATTACCATAATGATCACCCCATATCAGCAACTAAACGACGTAAGGATGTTATTTATCATTCTACGTTACACTCAGGGTTACCTCATAATTATATTGTTTTCATTTTTGCCTGGTTTCATACAATGATAAAGTATATAATTTCAAATCAGTGCCGACTTAATTAAAAATTTTTATAAGCAGTTTCCACTTAACTGCCTCCGAGGCCGAACGGTTAACGGTTTAACACGCTGGACTGCCACACAGAGGTCCCGGGTTCGATTCCCGTGTCAGGGGAAATACGTATTTGTATGGCCTACATTCATTTCTCTCGTAAGTTTTGGGTGTAATTTGTGGGTGTCTATATGTGTGTCCATGGCACCCGCGACACAGGGTTTCCCTAGAGTGGGGCTATGAGTGTGCGTTATTTATTTATAATTTTGCTTTGGAAAATAAGCTATGTCTATTGACAAAGTAACGAATTGATTTTCCCTTGATAACAGCCGAAAGATTCCTGTTGTTATGAAATTGCAGCACACTGCATTGGAGCCTTTCAGTGTTTTGGTTTGACATGATAAGATTTTCTATCACAATGCGGTCGTTTATAACACTGTATTGTAAGTTACATAATGACTAGATAGATTTCTTTAATATGTAATGTACAACGTAAGTTAAATGTATCCTTTTATATTATTAACCTCAAAAATTACAAAAAAGCGAAAAATCATTTACGCAGCTTTTTCTCAATATGCTGTTTTTGAAATTACAATATGAATATATAGAATTTAGAATTCATTGACAAAATTAAGTCTATTTGAATGTGTTGACCACGACAAATACTTAGATACACACTTACAACTCCCTCGCTGTGGCGCATTCACACTCACACTCACGCTCTCGCTCCCGCTCACGCTCGCGCTCACGCTGGACCCGGGTCCGGACGTGGACCCTCCTGTCCTGTTCTCACACCGACGCACATTCCCGTTCTCGCACCAAACCCTCTCATGTCGAACCTCTCACCTCGAACGTAAGCACACACGCGTTTGCCTACATATATTAGGCTTTTGTGGTATATAATAGTGTTAGCGAAACTCAGAAATAGCTTTTAAAGATTTATTACTTTGAGTCATTTCTAATCACAATTTACTATAATCACGATAAGAACAATAACAGTCAATTTGTATGAATAAAAAGCACTATTTTACAACGCCAATGGAAGGAGACGTCAGTCGCCCACCGAGCGCTAGGAAGAAGCGAGCGTGCGTTTTTTTTATTTTTTTTTTGAAGGAGTATTAGTTTTTTCGCGGTGGGGGGCGCGCACGCCCCATCTAACTACGACCCCCTCAGGGAACACCCTGAGGGGGTCGTAGTTGGATGGAGCGCGCGCGCCGGCCGCCACCGCCTTTTATGCACCGCTGCTCGATCCTCTGCTCGACTGGCTGCTCGGCCCTAGGACAGAGGAATTCCCTAAGAATAGCTTTTGCTATCAATAGCTTGCTAAACTTATCAGTGTATATAAGTACAATTTTTCTGTCATGTCTGTGGCGTACCTGTTCTTCACACGGACCACCACCAGTTTCCCATTACAGCAACGTCTTTATCTATATTTGTACAAACCACCACTGTAATATTTGTAAGATATTAGGTGTTATAAAAAAAAAAATTAATGTATGTATATTGTATTTATACATTTATCACACAATATCAATCAAAACTTTATTTCTTTTATATTCTTTACTGCACCAAATAAGTGCAACAGAAGGTGAGCAATGGTGGACTTATCTCTAAAAGAAATCTCTTCCAGCCAACCCAGGTCAGTGAGAGCTAAGGTTATAAGCGGGCAACAGCGTGCAAGAGAGAATGAGAAAGAAATATAATAAACTACATAAATATAATTAAAAAATACCGTTACACACACACACACACACACACACACACACACACACACACACACAC
>NW_020654878.1:12324919-12348113 GCF_003589595.1 Hyposmocoma kahamanoa
ACACACACACACACACACACACACACACACACAGAGTATTATTATGAATCATAATAAATAACATCACTTTACATATCCATAAATATATACATACAGGTACACATACATAAATAAATATGAATAATCTCAGTACAGAGTACTAAAAAAACCGACCTCAAAAGTACGTGGAATTATGTCTATTTGCTAAGTTTTATTGAAATATCCCCTACTTCGCCATTATACAGGACTTGACACAGGAGATAATAAAAATCGGTTTTCACTACTCAAAGTATATTGAGAGAGAAAAACGCCTTGAATTGGAGAATAGCAAAAACAACCATTAAAATAATTGCTTCTTAAGTAAAATTTAGGCGCTATTTATAAAAATGAATGTTCATGCGTGATCAGCCACCCTTAGAGGTAGATGATTTGCTTCAAAATGAAATGGTTGCAAATGGTTGCACTATGGAGGTACCCTCTCTCCATCAAAAAAAGAATCTTGAGAATCGGTTCATAAATACCGAAGTTATCGCGTAACATACATACAAAAAAAACAGTCGAATTCAGAACCTCCTCTTGTTTTTGAAATCGGTTAAAAATTAAAACAGTAAGATGATTACAAAGAGTTCAGCAAGAAAGTGCACTGTCAATATTTTCTTGAAAGATGCGATAGACGGACTAGACTATGGAAAATAAGTCTGTTCCACAACTCTCACTCGTTGCGACAGAAAGTAACAAACAAGATTATACTAAACTACACACATCAATAGTGTCTAGGGATCAAGTGAATATTTTTGAAATAAAAATTATTTAAGCAATATTTACCAAATCTAGTCTTCCAGGACGACTTCTTACTTTAATGCTTATGTTTTATTTAATCGCTTACCCCTATATTTAATTAAAATAAGCTAAAATTGATGTTTTTGCTTTGCTTTTCAATTAAATGACAAAAAAATGGCGAAAATGATGATTTTGGTCATTTTTATTGTAAAGATAAGAAAATTAATAATCTGCATTTCCACCATTAACACGAATCACACAATTACAGCGATTTGGCATGCTTAAGATGAGTTCATCAAAATCACTTTGAGGAATGGTCGCCCATGTGTTTTGTAACAAGTCAAAATATTGTTGTAGAGTATGTACGGTATGCATACTCGGCACAGCTCTTCTTTGAAGCATATCCCATGCGTGCTCAATTGGATTGAGGTCTGGCGATTGAGCAGGCCACGGCAGAACGTTGATACGAGCTTCGGCAAGAATGCGTGTTACGACTCTAGCCGTGTGTGGACGTGCGTTGTCATGCATTAGTTGAAATGAATCACCCAACTGGCCTCGCAAAGGGATGATAACATCTGAAACAATTTTCTGTGCGTAAACTTGAGCATTGAGGTTACCCCTGATCCAAATGAGATCGGTTCTTCCGCCGATCCAAATACCGGCCCATATCATTATTGTTCCCCCACCATATGGATGAACTTCCTGACAATATCTCAAACGTTCATGACGTCCAGATGTTCTCCAAACTCGAGTACGTCTTGTATCCGGTCTCATACCGAAGCGGGATTCATCCGAAAAGCACACATAGCGCCAGTCTTCTTCCTCCCAGTTTCTGTGTTCGCGAGCCCATCGTAAACGGGTCCTGCGATTGCAGGGTGCAATAGGTGGAACTCTGAGCGGCCTTCGGGATCGCAGACCCACTTCACGTAAACGATTTCGGATTGTTTGATCGCTTATTAGCAAGCCTGAGGAGCTGTGGAGCCTCGTAACCAACATCATGGCGGTATTTTGGATATACCGGTCCTGTCTGCGAGTCGTGATGCGAGATCGTCCTCCATGTGGCTCGGCCACGCTGCCCGTCATGCGATAGCGCGTCCAGAGGCGACTTATGACGCTCTGTGTAGTGTTAAGAGTGAAAGCCACAGCACGTTGCCTGGAACCAGCTTCCAACATTCCGACGGCTCGCATCATCACTTCTCGGGTTAAATGATGTCGTCTCTCCATAATAATGTAAATTGTTTCGGTTCCGATGCAGATATTGTAATGATTTTGTCAAAACGCTATAACTCATTTTTATACAAAACCACATTGACAATCGATTTTCTTCTTATTATCGAATTTTAAACAATATTCCTTATTTAAATGTTAAAACCCACTAAAAAGTATCAATAGCGATACAAAAAAGTTAACATAATTAACCCTAATTGCAGCAATACTCTTAAACGTACTTGATCCCTAGACACTTTTGATGTGTGTACATTAAATAAATAGCGTAATAAACAATAATACCAGCAGATGGAGTCAGCGCCACGAAATTCTAGTGTTGAATTGGCAATGTATTTACGTAAAAATAATGCTAGATGTGGAGGTCTCGGGCTTTGTATGTTTCTGTTTGGTTATTCGGGGTAGTATCCCCCTCAGAGTTGTGTGTAGAGTCAATTTCGTTCCTCTTTTACTTATCGCATAGATAATTCCTTAATTTGAGACTACACAATTGGAGTGATTGTCTGGCACAATATTATTATTATGTCTGAGTATATCTGTATTTTGATTGGTTTGCGAGACCCCTTTGGAATTTCAAATACTGTGCGGATATCATCTGCATGCTAGTGTAATTACACTCGGAGATGATGTTATTTTCCTAATTGAAATCTTTTATCACGCTGGCGCTGAATTACTCTGTAGAGCTAGCACAATAAGGCGCGACTTGTGCGAGAGCGCAACTGCTGTTCTCGCGTAGAGATCCCCAGCATCATGTCGCTCTCGCATAAGTCACGCCTGTCGTGCTTGCCCTACTGGATCCAGCTGTTACGCACTCTCGTGTAATAATGATAGAAAGTACGTTCGGTCCACACCAATTTATTGTAGAAGCATAACAGTAGGAAAAGGTGAAGGAAAGAAGAAAGGAAGGACAGGCCCAAAATGGCCTGTATTCGTTCGAAATATATTGCTGCTTTATAAGCAGTTAGGTTTACATGATAGGAGGATACGGTCTTTCCTCTCCGAGAATTTTAATGGGAGTGACGATGGAACGAAGCAAACTAAGAATGATGAAGAAAAATAATTAGAGAACGTTTCAAAATTTCAAAAGTAAGTGGCAAGGAACTAGAGAAAATGGCGATAAAAAGGTGGGATGACGATGAAAGAGGTCGCATTGTCACACAGCCACTGCATTAAGCCTTAAATATCTCATGGCAGTTCATTGGGAGGGATAGCCTTGATTGCGGAAAGAAAAGACATAATAGAATCTTCAAGGTGTAATAGTGCTATAATTTTCTATAATTTTGCTAAATATTATGTTGTATTATTTATTTACTAAACCTTCTAACTAAGAAGGAAAATGAAGTTGACGCCAATGATTTGTTAGCTCTGTTTATTTTTCTCTAATAATCTTGAAGGAGCATGAAGGATGCTTGAATTTGTAACAGGTTCTAGAAGGATTTCGATTCATCTGTACAATTTTTATCTTGGTTTTATATTTATATTTAAACTGCCTCCGTGGCCGAATGGTTACCGTGCCGGACTGCCACGCAGAGGTCCCAAGTTCGATTCCCGGGCCTGGAGAAATATTTGTATGGCCTACATTTATTTCTCTCGTGAGTTTGGGCGTAATTTGTGATTGTCTATGTGTGTATCCATGGCACCCGCGACACAGGGTTTCTTTAGTGCGGGGCTATGTTGAGTGTGTGCGTTATTATTTATAGGGTGTTCTGTACAAAGTCTTTGCTTCATTAAAAATAGCTACCTTAATTTTGAGTTCGTTGAGTGATGTAGGTAAGCAGGTAGATATAAATGTTGCACTGCAAGTTTGCAACAGTCGTAATAAATTCTCAGATACCTACATTCCAGTCATGTGCCTATGTATGAACAGTGTGATTACTTACAAAACATAAATTGAATAACTAATGAATATGAGGTCTAATGATGTACTTCGTGGAAACGTTTACATCTTACTAATGAGTGTACCAATATTTTAAGCCTATGTCCGACAGACTGGACGCAATAAAAGTGTTTAAATACACGCAATAAATGATTAACTAAATCCTTATTAAATTATTACGTCATAACTATGACACTCGACTGGAGTCACTATTATTATCTTTTCTTCTTGGGCTTCTCCTAATGCACGTCACAAAGCCCAGTGCACAGCTTTACACTTTCCAGTCTTTTCCAGCTACTCTGTGCAAATTGTTGCGTCATCTGGGCAACTCACATTATGCGCACCCAGAAGCGGTTTCCACTCGCGAATACTTTGGAGCTGTAACTTTGTTTATCTGAATTATATCTATTTTTTAAAACATAAACATTTTATTGTCTTTGTTTAACTACTGCGTGCCGTCGTAAGCCAAAAAAGATAGCACTACATTGATTTACGTCAAACACGGTTAATCGAAAATACGTAACGTCATCTTACATGCCAACTGTCCTCATTTTGCCATTTTTGTAGTATCCTTTAATATGTGTGTGTGTGCGTTAATGTTTGGCCAAATGTTTTATTGAATTATTCGCGTGAATTGTAATGTAATGGACAAAAATATTGACAGTGAGAATAATTAAGTATTGATAAAAATGCGTCGCTGCAGCATTAAGGGGTATGGCAGTAGAAAATCGGAAATCAACCGAATGTTACATTACGCCACTGTGAAACATGATCGGCGGCAATCTATTAAAGGGAAAAAGTAATCCCCGTGTTTTTAATTTTCCCCATAAGACTGTTTCGTCGACTTTTAGTAATACTTTCAGTCATAGTTCCACCGCTAGTGTCCACTTGTCGACGCCGGAGGAAATTAATATTCTTACACTAGTGTCACAGTACATCTATGAAAATGTAATTTATGTTAAGAGGAATAGTAATCTCTTTATGAAAAATAGTGACATTATAATATTAACATTAATACGAAGAATAAAAATAAACTAGCTTTTCTTGATAGTCGTCTTCACAAAGTGACAAATTTAAGGGGCAATTTTATACGCTTCTGTAACAAGATTCCGGTTGATATACAAAATTTGCCATTCACGAGGCTTAAAACTATAGTGAAACAAAAAGTTTATACTAAAGGTTATACAACTTCTGCGTACGTGGATGACAAAAATCCGTTGTAGTAGGTATTCTCGATCTCTGATGTTTGAAAACAAAACAAAAAATATATTGTAAATGGTGAATGCGTACAAAAGTTATTTACAAAGAACAACCCTTAGAGTTTCTTGCTCATTCTTTTCGCGGGAATCTGCCTTACGAATATGTGACGATTTCAAGTGTAATAATGATTACATATGAAATAAAGATTATTTTGATTTTGACTTTGAATGACATAAGCTGAAAGACGAACTGGTTAATAAACCCGATATCTAGCTATGTTATTACCATAGAAAAAATATGATGTAAGTTTTCCTACACTGCCCGACAGTACTAGAATGATAGATGATTTTATATAGCTATTTATTGTATTTTCTATAAGTAAAATTTTCATGACACTTGATTTATGACGTACATATTCAAAACTACATTCGTGACTCACTGAAAAGAAGACTATTTATTTTCCGGATCCTGAATCGTATATATTTATCTGTTTTTTTTTTCAAACAAACCAACGTTTCGGGCTCTTTATAGGTCTCATGGTCATGGCTGACTGACATGGTAAAGTCATAAACCAGTTATTATATCTAATGTGAATACAAACCACCCTATTTTTCACTATAATATCAAAGAACATTCTGATTTAAGCTACATACAACATTCACAGAGAACATTTTGATTTTAAGGGCAGTAGAGGTCCTTGTTGAAAGTTCGTTCGAGGGAAGTATTGGCCACCTTACTTATTTCTGCCGCCAGGAAAGTCAGCATTACTGCGTTCCAGTTTTGAAAGGTAAGGGTGTTGGTGAAATTATAGGCACATGGGAATTGTCAATATGGTTCAGGGTTACGGGCGCAGTGGCACTGCCCCTCATATCTTCGCGATTTAAAGCTCTGAGTGGCATTGTAACTGTTATGGACAGGCGTGTAGCTTACCATCAGCTGCATGACTTGTTCGTCTCGTCACTTTATATTATAAAAAAAAAACATGTTTTGCAATTTTAATTTTTTTAATTAAAAGGATATTAGATGTTCTTAGGTTTTCGCGATTGTTGCACATAGGAAATGAAACTATTTTTCCGGATTTAAATCGCGTATATTTGTTTTTTCAAACAAACCGACGTTTCGGGCCCTTTACAGGTCCCATGATCACGGTTGACTCACTGTCAACTAACTACATTTTGTTCAATCACTATTGAGTATTTCTGGAAATGCACTATATAGCCCCGCACTAGGGAAACCCTGTGTCGCGGGTGCCATGGACACACACATAGACAACCACAAATTACACCCAAACTCACGAGAGAAATAAATGTAGGTCATACAAATATTTCTCCCGGCCCGGGAATTGAACCTGGGACCCCTGCGTGGCAGTCCGGTAACCATGTCATGGTAACCATTCGGCCACGGAGGCATTTAAATACTGTAAGTTAAATACTGGGTCCCAAACTGGTGTTACGGAGAAACCATCTTCCCTGTTGAAATAAGGGTGTTTTTTTTTTAACTTCAATGGCCTCTCGTAGCATCCTGGGTAGAAAATGGACTTCTTTTGAAAGGACGTTGGGTTTGTCAAACTTAATTGAATGTGTAGTTTCATCCATGACATATTCGCAGACTGCAGGCGTTTTCACGCGACGGTGTTTAACATCAGTTATATATTTTCTGACGCGGATAGAATCTCTTCGCTTCGTCTGTTTCATGTAACAGACAGATAAAAAAAAGAATATCCAATATGTAACAATCGCGAAAACCTAATAACTCGATACGTTAGTTACTTTTTATAAAAATCCCTCGTAGGGTAGCGTATTCACTCCCTATCAAGTCCTCCTTTGAACGATGTATTATACCTACTTGTGACTATACCTACGTACACGACTGTAATAATAAATTGTTGGCTCAACGATCACATTTTACAAGCTCTGAAACTGTTGTACCTATAAACAGTCTAATTGTAGTATATATTAAGATAATATAGTTCTATATAGAAGGTTTTAATTAAAAGAAATTGTTAGGCGTTAGTGCCCTCAAACCAAAATTTTAAAACTTTTTATATCAAACACCTCGATTAATCGTAAATTCTGTAACAACTTACTCTTCAACCCCTATTTTAAGGCCTTCTGTAGATGAAATGATTATTTTTAATGAAATCGTTCCAGGGGTATTATTTATATATTACCTTATTACCAATTTCTGCCGCCAAGCAGTAATGTGAGCATTACTATGTTTCGGTTTTGAAGGGTAAGGATGCTGCTGAAATTACAGGCACGAGAGACTAGTTAACTGACAGGCGCAGGCCACTGCCAAGTGTACCTCAGATCTTTGCGATTTAAAGCTCTAACTGGAACTGCAACTGTCATGGATATGCGTAACACCAGGCACATGACTTGTTATCACAAAAAAAGACTCCATAAATGTTGTTCATAACTTTATTCTAGAGAGTAATCATTAGTAGACATTTGTTCAGTGGCTCCAATTGATAAACTTTTTATGAAAAAAATCGACCTCAAAAGTTCGTGGAATTACATCTATTTTCCAAGTTTTATTGAAATCGGTTACCGGAAACCAGATTCATCCCCTAGTTAGCCACCCTTAGAGGTGGATACTGAGGTACTCTCTTTTCAACAAAAAAAAAAAGAAAATCGGTTCACAAATAAAATAAAGTAAACGCGTAACATACATAAAAAACAGTCGAATTGAGAACCTCCTCCTTTTTTAAAGTCGGTTAAAATGCACCTTCACGGGATTTCAAATTATTTTAATTAGTTGCAATATTTATTGACTAAAAGATATTCCTACAACCATAATATTCATATGTTTTTTTGCGAATGCATGCTGAGAAAGAAGACGTAGGACATTGACTGAAACGTGTTTTGTTTTAGAAAATGACCTTTTTTTATAAATACCACGTAATAGTACGAACCATTCGTGTACCTGGTGTTAAACATCTATTAATATAAGAGAATTTTGTCTTAAATTCTGATGTTGAATGTGTTTGAATGATGTTTTAGTTATTTTGATTTTAAAATTGTTACCAAGAACAACTATCATGGCGTATATATTATTGCCTAAACACTGCTACTAGACTAAATCCCGGTCTTATAGCATTCTATAATGGTTACCACCTATATGAATAATTTCTCAAAACACTTTTGTGATATACTACCTACTGAAGTTGTGTTGTACTAAAATTAAACTTTTACCATAGAGTATCTAATTAGCGTTCTTTGAGGTATTTTGAGGGAACTTGAACTCTTAACATGGACAATCGAGTTCTTAGGTTTTCGCGATTGTTATACATAGGAATGAAACTATTTTTCCGGATTTAAATCGCGTATATTTGTTTTTTCAAACAAACCGACGTTTCGGGCCCTTTACAGGTCCCATGGTCACGGTTGACTGAGGTGGTACAGTCTTCAACCAGTTATGTCTAATATTGATGCAAACCACCCTATTTTTTCACTATAATTACAATAGTTATTATAATAACTATTGTAATTATAGTGAAAAAATTAACTATTGTTGTATATACGCGATTTAAATCCGGAAAAATAGTTTCATTCCTATGGACAATCGAATGAAATTCCGTTAGATATCTTGTAATATATATTTAGATATCTATATCTATGATCACGTCTATATGCTCCTTGGCAGTAGCAGTAAATACACGTGTTTACAAAACAAACAAATAAATATCGCCGCAAAAAAATTGGAAGCTTACGGGAGGTGTGTAAGCTAATATGGTGTGTTGCATAATTAATAACGAAAGATGTAAGGTGAAATTTAATTTAGAAGTATATTTCACATGTTATTTTTAGAAATGAAAACAGTGTTTAAAAAAGAAGGCTGGGTAGAGTATTCAAAAAGTTAAATCTGATAAACAGTTAAACATCCGAGATAATCGCGGAAATGGATCCATTTTAAATTACTGTAACTGTTGCTGTTAAGAACATAATTAAGTTAAATTAGGTTAATGGATGAATGTAAGGGTCCTCAGCGACACTCCCTGACTGCCATAGTGGGAGAAGATCTCTCGTTGCCAATAATGATAGGCAGTGAGAGGTCCTGGGAGACTATGGTCTCCCTTTGCGTGAGCGTAGTCTCGTAGAAGGAGGCTGCGGAGCGCTTCAGAGAGGAGGACCCCCTCTTTGACCTGCTTTGCAGACGTAGCCCGGGGAGACGAAGGGGCAGTATGCCCGCCCTCTTCCCCCGCCGTAGACTGGGATCGGGGGACCACTTCCACCAAGCCACCCTTAGGCCATCCTCCATAGGACTGGACCTGCTCCATGCGGTCATCCACTGGGACGTCCCAGTAGTATGGCGTCTCTCTGTGGCAGTAGAGTTAATCGCTGGGTTTTAGTGGGTATACGGGACTACCGCCCGGGAGTCTCATAACCTACCATACCTAACATAACCGCTCGATGCTTCCCCGAGCTGAGCGGTATGAGTAATTAGTCAACAATTTTTTAACCTAGAGGTACAGTGTCCCGAACAATTTTGGTAATTAAAAAAAAATATAAATTCTCATGAAAAATTTATAATTCTTTACCATTGTTTAAATTTTATCATTATTTTTATATTAAAAAAAATGGTGGATGAAAACACAGCTGACGCTACAGTATCAAAATCATTATGGAAACCGGATCTCTTGATGGGTTAAAGGAGACTTAATACAATTTTACATAAATAAACACAATTTGTTTCATTTCGTTCGTATTATTTTTATGACGTTCACGTGATAAAAGCAGTGTGATCACATGTAGTTTTATTATACCAAAGGTACCAATTCATCGTAACAAAACGATTGAATACAAAATTAAATACAATACAAATATTTAAGTATTTCTTTCAATAATAATATTAAAATCTATTTACTCTTACAGTGATGGTGTTGTTACATTTCATCGTCGACTCGCCTTCGATTACATAGATACCTACATGAAAAATTCTTCATATATCTATGGTCATTTAGGTTACCGCAAGTTGCAATGTTTGTGATCCTCAAATAACGTTAAATATCACCAAATGACGTTGGATGGATTTCGGCCAACGAAAAAATATATCAAATGCGGTTGGTGACAGTTGGTCGTTCTCCGCAGCTTACACTTGTCGTGTCGGTGAACGGCCAAGCGTAGGTAATGCCTACTATCCAAAAAACTAAGCAGAGAAGGGAGAGTTTTTCATGTTTTAGCAACGAATGCTATTATTTCGTTATGTTGACTAAGCTGCGTAACGATTTTTTTTAGTTAGCCTATTTTTTATGTGTTAGACATACATACGATAACCTAGTCTCAAACTACGAAATTCCCTGTACTATGAGCAATTCATGTCGGGGTGCTAATCGAACACCTATACAAGAAACCAATTTAGAAAAGTTAATTTTCCAAATTGGTCCTACTGGGAATTGAACCCGGAACCTTCTCATCCAGCACCGACAATACAAACCATTGGGCCATCGAGGCCGTCAATATCCTATTGTGTCTCACAGCAGACCAGGCTTTTATATATAAGTCCAAGTCATCGCCTTCTTGGTCTGTATGAGTAATCATGTCAGCTTGACTATCCTTTTCCTAACATCGACTATGCGTGTCTTCAAGCGCAGAATAGTGTTCCGTATTCTATCCACCCTCTTTACGCCCAATATACTGCGTTCCATCGCTTTTTTACAAACCTTGTTCTTAGATTTGAGTTTCGTAGCGATTTAAAAAAACAATACACTTATTTGCGGAAAAAGCACATTTTTTATTCGCTCCAACCTGGTACATGACGGGCTCAATCAGGCCTTTATGTTCGCAAACAAGCAGCTCTTGCAAACAAATTGCATCATTCAATTATTTATTTACAAAAACGAAGCTAACGAAAGAAAGTAACTAATTGCTTTTTCCTTGAGCGCTGAAGAATCTTAACTAACTTAACTAAACAGTAATCTTATTTATTAGGTTATATAAGGACTTAGATAGAAGCGTGAAATTACATTGGAATATTATCTAAAATTCTGATTATTTAATTCTAGATACAAAATGGGAAATGTTCGATGATGAACGCGATAGTCAGAATGTATGTGATGACATCACAAGTCCCTCACCTGGAAGCCATTGTTAGCAAGACTGTTAACGGTTAACAATATTTAATGGGATTGGTTCTTAACGGTTATTTTCCCGAGTATAGAATACGGAGGACTTGACTTCAGATTATACTATACTAAAGTAGTTGTAACTGATAGAAATGAAAAGCCGAGAACAATGAGACGTTCTTTCATTGGAGCAGTGTGTGACCGGAACGGTATTGATTACATGATTGATGGCACCTTTACTTCTCACGTGAATCCTTTGTACACCATAATGATCCCAACCTGCTATTTTTTAAAAGGATCTTTTTTGGTTAATTTCCAAAAAAATGCATACAGAATATTCTAGAAATCAAAGGAAAACCAAAGAAAATAATATTAACGTTAATATAAAATGTGCCGTAGATTATAATCGAATGATTTGTATTGGAAGAGATTTCATATACCCTGATAAAATTCAACAGGGTTGAGCGGAGAGAGTCGAGGTATATTCAAATTTAAGAATATTGTAAATGTACTCTGTTGCTGTAACTAGCTTTAAATGTAATATTGTATATTAAAGCACCTATTGTAGTAGTGCTTATAAATGCGGACACCAGC
This sequence comes from Hyposmocoma kahamanoa, assembly GCF_003589595.1. Taxonomy (NCBI): domain Eukaryota; kingdom Metazoa; phylum Arthropoda; class Insecta; order Lepidoptera; family Cosmopterigidae; genus Hyposmocoma; species Hyposmocoma kahamanoa. The sequence goes on from NW_020654878.1 coordinate 12,336,637, forward strand.
CCGTTACACCAAGTACCAAGTACCAAGTGCTTATAAGTAAATAATAATTAAATTTCAATTTCTGCCTTGTCTGTTTCGTGTGGAGTATCTCCTTGCTTTTCTTTCGTGACTTTTTTTAACCGACTTCAAAAAAGGAGGAGGTTCTCAATTCGACTGTATGTTCTTTTTTTTTTTCTTTTTTTTTTTGTATGTATGTTACGCGATAACTTCGGTATTTGTGAACCGATTTTCATGATTCTTTTTTGTTGGAAAGGGGGTATTTCCATAGTGGTCCCATTTCATTTTGAAGAAAATCATCCACCTCAAAGGGTTCACGCATGAAGATTCATTTTTATAAATAGCGCCTAACTTTAATTTAGGAGCAATTACTTTCAGAAATTATTTAGTTGATTTTGCTATTTCACTAATTCAAGGCGTTTTTCTCTCGATATACTTTGAGTAGTGTCGTAGTGAGAACCTATTTTTATTATCTCCAGTATCAAGTCCTGTATAGTGGCGAACTAGGGGATATTTCAATGAAACTTAGCAAATAGACGTAATTCCACGTACATTTGAGGTCGGTTTTTTTAGTACTCTGTACTGAGATTATTTAATGTTCGTGCATCTTATGCTGTTTAGAAAATTTTCTTTGACATTTTTGATCTTTGTTGGGACTGAAGTTGGCTGTTTTTATTGTTTGAATTTATTACATAATTTACTAATGTACCAAAATGAAATGTAAACCTCTTTTTACCCGACTGCGGGAGGGTTATGCTTAGCAAGTGTATGTATGTACGTATGTACCTAAATTTCTTTTTCACGCTGTACAGCCTTTTTTTAGAAATCTTTATAGATACCCCTGAGCCCAGGGAGACTCAGGGATTATGTGGAGACTCTCCCTCCAGACTGGAGGGCCTACCGCACTAAAACCACCCCGGGTTTTACCTCACGCCGGTTGAGTCGGCGCCGTGGGGTCGGTGCACATTCACCACGAGGGCTCCCGTGCTATAGGAGGGGCAGGTCTGTTGTCCTTCGACCGGCCCCCCAGACGAGTGAGTTCGTGCAATGCAGGCTCCGGAGTCCCTACCCAGAGCCCGCTAGCCTCACTAGGGGATCAGGCGAGCAGCGAACTGCCTTCGCCTGCTCCCCGTACGTCCCGAAGCGGGGGCACGTCTGCCGCGTCCTCGCGCATCCGCTCCGCAGCCTCCTTTTGCGACATAACCTTTCCGTAAAAGGAGGCCACCGCCTCCCAGGACTCCTCGCTACCGAGCATGGCGGCAACCACGCCCGACAGCGAGAGGCCCCGCCCTATTATCCCCGTCAGAGTACGGTGCTGCTCATCCCACCGACTGCACGCTTCTAGGGTGTGCTGCGAGGTGTCATCCGCAGCGCCGTACTCGTGCCACGACACGACGGTTCCCTCCTCGCCATCTTGTGCAAGTAGTGACCGAAGCAGCCGTGCCCGGTCAGCACCTGCACAAGGTGGTACGACAGTGGCCCGTGGGACCGGCTCACTCACTCTACGAGGACAGGACGGATCGCCCCTATGGTACGAGCTCCATAGGGGGATCCGCCAAGCCCTCTTTCCACCGGTCCCGCATGCGCTGCGCCGCGAGGCGGCGCTCCCGCTCGACCTCTTGGGGAGCGGGGCGCTCGCCTCGGACCCTCATTCCCCGCCGGTAGGCGTGGACCTCCGCCAGGACCTCGGCTTCAAAGTCTCACGGCGGAGTACCGGCGAGGACGCATGCGGCATTGCAAGCCACCGTCATGTACGCCCTGCACTTTCGCTGGGCGACCACCCTCTGAGCCCTCCTCAGCAGCGATTTCGTCGGCCCCACTCCAAATGGGAGCCCCGTATAAGGCTATACTCCGGGTCACCCCGGCGTATAGCCTTCTGCATGGGGCTCCCGGCCTCCCGAGATTGGGCAGGAGCCGACCCAACGCCGGTGCGGCGCCCACTATTCGGGGAGCAAGTTGCCGGAAATGCCCAAATATTTCATCTGGGACCTGACCGGTACCAATACTCCCGCGATGGAGATGTGGGTGCCTGCCGGCACCGCCCAGCCTCTGCCCCTCCGCTGAAGACGGCCACATGCGTCTTCGGTACGGCGACCTCGAGCCCCAGCAGTTGTATTCGGCGTACCACCACCGGCGTACTCCGCACCTCATTGGGCGCTCGGCGCGCCTCCCTTCCGTCGTCTGGTAGAGCACCACCCTGTCCTCCAGGTAGTGCTCCACCAGACGGCTGAGGGGGTATCTCGTGGTACCTCAGCGCCTCCCTGACGCTGTACAGCCTAAACGGCTTCATGGATTTTCACCCATGGAGTGTCGTTAAATTCGTCTTGATTGCGGGAGTGTCATAGGCTACCAAAATAATCAAAACAGTAAGGGGAGAATATTTTTTTTTATCTTTCCAGCTAAATTTTTTTGGACTCGGTTTTTGTTTTTTATTCAATATTTGTAAACTTGTTGTGCTCTACCAATCATATTTTATAACTTTATTGTAATGGACTTAGTTATTGCTATTTTGACACTAGACGGATGTAATACCTAGCTACCCGTAACATAAAGGATCTTAGTTTGGGAGCTAGGCACATCCCTGTACCAATTTTTCTGTATTTTGCAATAAATTTAAGTTATAAGTTTAAGTACTCGTATTTATATATTGCAATATCTCCAATGATGAATAAGTTACCACGTGAAACCTGGTGAAATCAGCAAAATGGCGAGCTTTTTACAAAAACAAGCCAAATAACCAAATTTCGCTGCAAAAAATATGAACGCCTATAGAATTCAATTACATTTCATTTAATAACAGTGCCGAAGAAAATTCTTCGACACAATTGCCAGTTATTGTTTTGTATCTATTAGTGAAAAATAAGGTCTTGTCATTTTGTAACTATTCGAGCATGTCTACTTAAATATGTATATACATATTATATTTCTCAAATATTATACATATCGCAGACGAGGTTTTCCCATTACGCAAATTTATGTTTGATCCATTAATTTTAACATTACTTATTACATTACATAACAATTAAATTTAATTTTATTAACTGAAAATTATTATTATTAATGGAGTAAATAATTAAAAATTAAAAACTTCCATTACTAATAAAAGTATAATTAGAATTAACTTATTTATATTATAAAAATACAGTGTTCGCTTACATTGTAGCACGTATCGCATACTGTTTTGACAATTGTATTGGCCGAATCGCTCACTCTCATAAGAAAATACCAACGTCTCTTTCGTATTATGGTGAAAAAAATCATCTACTCTATTCACTGCAAACATGCCAGACGCACTACTCCGCCAGTGAAGCCGCAGCCATAGCACGAAATGCATTATTGTAATAAACGAAAGGTATAGTGAAATCAATGTACATAGTTGTTATCGTTATTCGTTAGGAAGATTTCGACATCAGCGTTAGCCCATTGATGTGGATCCCTTTTCATTCCATCTTTTAGGCTTCATTTTTTTTCTATATTCCTATAAATTTCGAATGAATGCGACGTTGCCAAATCATAAATATTGTATTTGTACTTTAGTACCAGCTAATATTAACTTTCCTGATTTAATATGTGTCAGTATTCAATCTGCTCACGATTTTAAACAACTTCAGGGAGCGGGTGTGGGGTCATAAATTAACCCAAGTTAACAAAACAGGAACCTTTAACGGACCGTAACTTGCTTGCTTAATAAACATTCATATTATAGTTGTGGTTGTTGTAAAAACAATAGAATTACAAATAGTAAAATTCAGTTTAAACGTATGATGATGTAAACGCGTTGAATGAGATACTTTCATTTTATATTCCCATAAAAAATCGTTTAACAAATTGACGTAACTCTCATTATGTGTCAAATATTGAATACTACACAGTAAATTCATTTTTAAGTACTTGAGCTTTTGATTGAGTTTAAAGTACGATGTTGCTTTTAACATAATCAAACACTTGTGGTAAGTGTTGCTGTTTTTAGGGTTTATTGCGGTTTTTATTGATATTGTGAGTGTTGAGGCGCAACGAAGGCGGGCTTTCACAGACTCGCTTCGTAAAATATACCGGAGGTCATTTGAAGGGCGCCTTTCCCCAGCTACATGGGACAAGAGCTAATTTGAATATTCGTGTCCGTTCTTTTTTTATAGGGTACATTAATAACCTTATTTAATACTTACTTTATATTGGTAGAAAACCTGAGTTGTGCAATTTATATGCAAATACAATATGTAAGGCGTTTCGCTTTTTTCATTTTAAATAGGTAGAATATCTCTCTGCAATCAACGCACAAATTATGAATAATTATTGCACACGCTTTTAGCCCCGCACTCGGAAAACCCTGTGTCGGGCATGGGCCGTGGGTGCCATGACAACTAATGAGAAATAAATGTACGCCATACAAATATTCCTCTGGGTCCTCTGACCTAAGCCCATGTTTTAATAGTTTTGATAAAATTAAACTTATCAGAGCTCTAAGGCAAGGCACCCATGATTGATCCAGAGAACCGTTAACTTGTCGAAGTTAAAAATGTCTTTAGAAAATAAAACTTTAGTAATTAAGTACTATTTATTTAATGTATGCTATGAAAAGTGTATGCAAACTTTAGTAAAAACACTAGAGGCAAAACGTGACTTCGTCAACTGGAGTCTTTTCGACTTACTGTAGTGAATGCTTGCGTAAACTTTTGACTTTGAGGGGTTGTTTATGACGGCTTATGAAACTCTTGAAATTTTCTTCACCTGGCTTTTTAAAAGTAGTTAATTCTTGCATTTTGATGTTCTGTCCTTTCTCGCGATAAAAGCGACAAACTGAAGTTAGTGGGATTTTAACTTGCTCAAAACGGGTCTGACAGATTCGTGATAAATGTGCACGCGGTAACTGAAGATGGAACTTGAACCTTTGCTTTCTCTCTGATATTTTTACACGAACCTTTACTTTTCGATATGTCATATCTGGGATGGATTGTTAGATATTAAAGTATTTCTTGCATATTTCTCAGTTTCAGATGCTCTAGATTAGATTACAAACTTCTTTTTTCTATTTCTTTCAATTTTAAACTAAGTGACGAGACGAACAAGTAGTGCGCCTGGTGGTAAGCGACACACCTGTCAGCAACAGTTGCAGTACCACTCAAAACTTTAAATCGCAGAAATGTAACGCACTGCCACTGCGCCCGTCACCTTCCTTCAGAGCCGGAACGCATAATGCTCACTAATGTGTGCCTATTTCTGCCGTCAAGCAGCAATCTTCTTGGCGGTGGCAGTACTTCTCTGGACGAACTCTTTCTCAAGGCGCGCTACTGCTTACTAAAACTTCTCAAAAATTTCTTTAATTCAATTGACAACGAGCAATTTTCTTTTATTAACATAACCAAAACATAAACAAATTTCTTTAATTCAATTGGCAAGGTAAACTACATGAGGTAAAAAAAAACTTCATCACATTGAACCATTCTGAAAAGATTACGTGTTATCATTTTATTATGGGTTATTCAACCATTGCCAATTCAGGAGTCAGAGTCGGGACTCTAAACGATATAATTTAGCTGTTAATTAACTTTGGTGCACAGGATTTTAAACTGTGCCTTTGGTATTAAGTACCTACTTATAAGGAGTAATAAGACGCAAATGGAACTTATAGCCTTTATTTTCAAGTTTATTTCATTCCTGCGAGGCTTGCAGATGGAATTTGAACGAGTTTAGACTGTCAATTCGATATCTTCCCCTGGTTTTCACAAAAATGTCTTAGAGATAAATGAGATAGATTGCAGCGTCTTTATGTGGCAAACAATTTTACAGTATACGATCTTCAATTCACCTATTAAGCGTAGCAATTATATAATATCCTCCTACATTGAAGTTATCCATATAACGCTTACAAATAAAGATTCATGTGAAACTAATGCCCACTTACATTAAACTTAATTACTTCTTAAACCAATGGTTAAAATGATAAGACACAATCAACACAATTTATTAAGAGTATATGTATATAGAAAGACCACAGCTTAGAACTTAGATGTCGCATAGAGCAAGCCAGGAGAGCTTTTATTAAAATGAGCTACGTCCTTTACCATCGTAGTCTCAAACTATCGACAAGATGCCGTTTAGTGTGGTACTACATGTTTTCATTTTTTTCTGTACGCAGTAGAAGCATGGACTCTAACTAACTCAAACATTATGTAAACGGTTAGAAGCCTTCGAAATGGGGGTTTATTGAAAAATTTTGAAAATACCGTGGACAGATAGAGTCACCAATGACAATATATATTCATGCAGCTTGAAGCTCCTGAAAACAGTAAAAAGCAGGATGCTGTGGTACTTCGGGCACATAATGAGGAGTTATAAATACTCTCTACTGCAACTTATTCCCCAGAGAAAAATCCAGAGTCGCAGAAGACGTGGTCGTACAAAAGTACCACATAAGTACCACAGAACTGTTCCGAGCCTCAACTTCACGGACCCAAATGCCACCCTTTGAGATTGAGATGGCAATCCAAGAGGAAGAAAAAGATTAAGACTATCTTTTGCATTTTAAGCATTGCTTCAAAACGTACCAAGTTTAGTGCAAGTGGACATTCGTGTCTATCTATTTGTTAGAATTCTATATTGACAGGATTTCATCAACTACGGTGATAAGTTTAATTTTTAAAGAAATTATAGTTATAATAATAATCAACTTCGTTCAATGCTACAATATCCCAAGTTAGGTACTGGGTCCTTGGCTCATACTAGCGACTTTTTATGGGTATTACCTACTGTAACAACTGTTTATCACAGCACAACTTGACATAGGTTATAAATATACCAGTAAGAAACAACTAACATTAGCGGAGATTTAATTTGGGTAGAACCACCGTGGTCCACGAATTCTCCATTTACCTAAACTTAATATACAGTTTTACAGGGTTTTTGCAAAAAGTGGTAGTTTGTATACTTCGGTTTACCAACGTATTGCGTATCAATATTAAGCACATTTTTAATTGTTCTAGAATTCGTCTGAGCAACTGCATGGGCCTAGGAGAGAGGCCTTACAGCCCACCGTGGTGGGGCCAATTTGCCTGGTTCGTAATCTTCGCTATCATGCTGCTTTTTGCAATACTTGGGAACACTTTAGTTATTTGGATTGTACTAGGTAAGTTGAAATTTACTTATATTTATTTACTCTTTTCGACGTAACTCTTACTTAATATTTCTATAATAACAATGATGTTTGTTAGTTTAATACTGTACTTTTTCAATTTCATCATTTCGAATCTGAGCTTGCACCTCTGACATTTTCAGAATTTATGTGCGAATAATAATAATAATAACAATAATAACGCGCACACACACTCATGACCTCGTACTAGGGAGACCTGTATCGCGGGTGCCATGGACACACACATAGACAACCAGAAATCACACCCAAACTCACGAGAATCGAACCCGGTACCTCTGCGTGGCAGTCCAGCATGGTAACCATTCGGCCACAGAGGCAGCAGGCGAATTGAAATGTTTGGTATTCACCATGAGCGGTGCAGTCAACTATGAAACCTCTGGAAGGCAATTGAATGATGTATGTGAAGTTTCCAATGCTAATTGTCGTGTGAGTGGGAACTACAGCCCAAACCCTCTCATTGTGAGAATTGGCCTGTGCTCAGAAATACAACATAATATTACGTATATAGGCTAAATATAATTTATTATTATAGTAATTTCATGAGTTTATTTTCAATATTGAATCGATGTTACTAATTTTGTACAGCGAATCAAATGGAAATAGCCTAAACAATCTGTTGTGCATTTGTTTAGCCATAACCTAAACGGTGATGGGCAAGTAATCCTGATAAATCAATGACAGCTACAAACTATTTGCTGAAGTATAAATCATGCGATATCATATTACTTATATTATGGCAAAAACAAATTTCTATATTCTACTGAAATAATCGACGGAGATTGAAAACAATCAGTAAAAATTTCTAATCAATTCGAAATGAAACAATGTTTCGAGTTCCTTCCAATGATAGTTATAAAGTAAAGAAAATATTTTCTTTATTTATATAAAATGTTTGCTATTTCCTTCGGTTAATACGGTTGCTTAGCCTATATATTAGTCCCACTGCTGGGTACAGATCTTCTTATAATAAGAGGGCTCGGGCTGTTTGCTGGTTTCATCATGATATTTTCCTTCACCGAACAGTTCATGGTAAATTTCAAATTAAATTTCAATAAATTCCGAAAATCTCAGAGGAGTAAGTCGGGTTTCGAACCCAACACCAAGCGATGCGGTAGGTCAACCCATCAAGTAGTCTGAAGCACTGCTATAAAATATATAATATATAATATAGTATTTTATAAATATAGATTACATATATTTATAAGAAACTATTGATTGTACAGAATTACTCTTAAAATGGATGTGTGTACATTTTGACTTGGGTATTTGAATAATAGTACAATATTCTTTTGATTGCCAGCTCATCGTCGTATGAGGACAGTGACAAATTGTTTTCTGGTAAACTTGGCGGTGGCGGATCTTCTTATGGCAACTCTGAATGGAGCTCCGAACTTCGTGTTTCTGGTGACAGCTCACTGGCCCTTCGGGGCTGCAACGTGCACTGCCAGTAACTTCACAGCGAACCTCACCGTTTCTGCTGGCGTCTTTACTCTAGTGGCTATTACTGTAGATAGGTGCGTATACATTTAAGTATCGGAAATCGTTAGTCCCTATGCGGTTTTCTACGAATTTACAGCAACCGTGTTACGAGATTTACAAACCACAATTTACGAACTTTCACATACAAATTTGCGTAATTTAGTGTTGGTATCTTAAATACGAGTAAATACATGCATACAGTGAAATATTTATGCATATATTTTTGTCTTGATTTAAATGTTTTAGATAATTAATAAATTAAATGTTGAGTGTGTGCGTGTCGTCTAATGCAAAGGTGTATGCAATAGAGCGGTGCGACACGGTCGATGCGTAGTCATCACGTCGTCGCGTCGTCTCGTAACGCTCTATGATTTGCTCCTACTGAGTGTCAGTGGTTCAAGGTTTGCGCGTACATTGCGCGCAAACGTGTGTCCTGTGTTGGAAATACAACAATATTTTTTAAGGTCCAATAGTGTTAGTAACTTGCAAATATAACTTAAAGACTAGGTTAGTGGTAATGATAATAAATAGTTGCACAAAAATTAAATTATAAAAAGTGGCAGCCGACTCTCAGATCTCTCCCCCGCATCCAGACCTAATAGTCTCTAGTGAGACTATTCAATCAGGACCTGAATGAAATATTTCATAATGGGTAGGTCATTTTCTATCAGGTGTGATCTGTAAAATGATGTTGGTGCTGCCCCTCAGGTTGCTGAGCAATGAGGCTGTTTTTTTGCGGATAAAGGCATTAAAACCATCAACTCGTTCCTCTGCAAACATGGTAGATGCACTGCAAAAGCGGGGCAACCCCATCAACATTCTAAACCCATTATTGTATGTGACTCGTAGGGACTAATCGATTTTTTAGTATAACTGAACCACAGGCTGCTCGTAGCGTAGACTGCCAGTAGGCTTCGAAAAGTGTAATTTTTAGTTGCTTATTACATCGAGCGAACCGGCGTGCCAGCTTATTACTTCTGATCGCCAATGCCCTACGTTCCCTCTCTATATCGACCTGGTCATCAAGGTCGTCGGTTATATAATGCTCAAGATATTTAAATTGGTACACTTGATTCAAATCAAGCACCATGCACTCCAATTGCCTCCGTGGCCGAACGGTTACCATGCCGGACTGCCACGCAGAGGTCCCAGATTCGATTCCCGGACCGGGAGAAATATTTGTATGGCCTAAATTTATTTCTCTGGTGAGTTTGGGTGTCATTTGTGGTTATCTATGTGTGTGTCCATGGCACCCGCGACACAGGGTTTCCCTAGTGCGGGGATAGCCCCGTTGAGAGTGTGCGTTATTATTATTATTATTACTTACTGGCGGCCTTAAAGACCATGTACACACTTTTTTGCCATTGTGTAACAGCCCATGTTCACCAGCGTACTTCTCACAGATACCAAGCAGTCTTCTGAGTGCCTTGACCGAAGGGCACAGTAGCACCATTTCGTCCGCATAACGGATATTATTAATACATACAGTATCAATCGAACCACCAATACGTTCACTGCTTAGCCCCACGATCAGGTCATTGATATACAGGTTGAAAAGCTTCGGAGAACTCAACCCACCTTGTCTCACTCCGCACTCCAACCCGTAGTCACAGAGACACAGCTAGAGCATCTCACACTGTTTTCGAGATCTAAGTCGCATATTTTTGTTTTTTCTAACAAACCATAGTTTCAGGTCCCATGGTAAGCCATAACTATTACGTGATCTGTAAAGTGCCCGAAATGTTGTGAAATTTGAAACAAACAAATATTCGCGATTAAGATACGAAAAAAATACTTTCATTTCCATTGTATTTTGTGAATAAATTGACACTTAAAAATAGGAAGAAATATAATAAATTCTAGTAGAAATGTGAACAGGTACTACTGCAATTATTAGGTAATAATATAACAATTAATTGAAACTGGAAATAGCTTTTAAAAAGAAGACATCTTACAGTTGTTTGGTAAATAGTGACGCATCGAATAAATCTACAAACACACTGCAGTCCGCGCCTGAGTCTTATGCTTTGTCTTAAAATAATTCAGCACTGCCTCAGTCACGTGTTAATACTCACTGTACATATTAAAATTGTGTCTTTGGAATGCATTTTAATAATGTGCCATAGAAGCTATTTGCGCTGCTACATTGTCTTTTACGACGCAAGGAGGCTCGTATGCTTGGCAAGTTTTTGAAAATGAAAATTCCAATTTCGAGAACATGTATATCATTTATATTAAACTCTTTTTTTAGTTATATTTTACCGTTATATAGTATTTATTTCTTCAAGCGGGCATTATATTATATATTTTTAAGTACAGATAAGTATTTTGCACAATGTTCGGTTTTTAATCCACGTGACTTCATAAATTACAAAATGAAATGGCATCGTCTGCATAGTTTTAAACAACTTCAGTTGCGAAGCCTTGGTATCTTGATTTTTTCAATTTTTCTTGTTATTTAATGAGTTTGTCCGTCGTTGTTCACTTTTTTCGTAAAGAGCATACATAATCAATGACGATTCAGCCTGACATCAAGAGAATCTAAAACAAATCAAATGTTAGGTGAAATGCAAATAAAATTCAAATTTGTTTTTTTTAAATGGAATTTAAAATTTCTGCAGTAAAGTTATAAAAAAGTGAGTTATATTTGTCTGTGATAAAGATACTTCGAGAATGCTTATTCGACTAATAAGTTCAGTAACTAAAATGTAAATGGAAAGGCCAAAAATAATTTATTATTATTTAGGAATTACATTAATGCTGACATTCGCATTAAATTGTGTGACTCATTAGTTCTCTCACAATTTAATTATATGGATGTGGTGTATGGATCGCGGCTGTTGAAGCGCAC
>NW_020654878.1:12348513-12361670 GCF_003589595.1 Hyposmocoma kahamanoa
GTTTAAAAGCAAATATAAACAATATCTTTTAGACATTAAAAAAAAAAACCGTATAAGTTTACATGGGCACTTACCGCACTGTTATTCGACTTATGGCATGGGTGCGCGGCGGACATCGTCATCATTGTTATGCGGGATAGGGCAAGCGATATAAATAATATATTTGATTGTTTATTTTCCCTGAAAAATGTTATTAATTATTACTATTTTTCATTGTTAATCTTTTATTAATCAATTATCATTTAATTTTTTTTAAACTTTTATTCAATATACAATTCATTATGCAATAAGATTATTCATGATAACCTGTAAAGTTTATAAGTTATACAGATTAGTACGTATCTCTTATGGTATAGGAGACTGCACGCTATTATGCGAGCTAATTACCTACGACGCAGGACAAAACCTGTTTAGTGTTTACAATGGAGTGTGCTGCACTTTTGCTGGCTCGTGAAATCAGTATCCCGTGCTCGTAAGCCGGGGACCCCTCCCGCGCGCCTACCCTCTCTTCTTGCGTAGTACACGTGACACAAATCTCACAATCGGTTTAATTTTAAACTAAATAAGATCTATTTTGTTTGTTGTAAATGTTGGACACTACACTACATACACTTATCACTTTATATATGTATCAAAATCATTATTTAAGTATTCTATACATATAACTGAACACAACACACCACATTATAGAAATATTTATGTAATTTATTTAAGTTTACTCGTATATTCGCGACACACACGTCCAGTACTCCCTCGGTTTTAGGGCCCACTGAAAATCAGCGTCACAGCCTTTCCTCAGTGGTGACAATAGCTGAGTGGGATCCTGTTACTTACGCCACAGCCGCGCACATGACACTTAGTCTAATTGTGTTAAATATTTCATGTTTGCTTTGTTGATGTGTATGATGTTATTTTTATTCCTTTTTTTTTCTAGTTATTTTTATTTTAATTTTTTGTTTTAATGTAGCTTCATCTTTTTTTTTGTCTTCATTTTATTACTGTGTATATTTTTGTTGTGTCGTAGTAATAAACGACTTCTATTCTATTCTATTCTATTCTAAAAACCTAATTTCAAGGAAAGGCCTCAAACAACCAATTAAACTTTCTCAACGACCGGACGCAAACTCCAGGAATATTCATTTCAATCCTCATTAAGTAATTTCGTGTAATGAAAAAAATGAACTCAAATTTGAAGTCCTTAGACAAAATTTTAACGTGATTGTGATCTTATTTATAGTGAATGACTGTACATTATATAACTTTCGAATTGTTATCCTTCTGCGCCGTGGAGTCGGTGCACATTCACCACGACGCCACCCGGCCGCCCTAGCTTGCGCCAGGGCTCCCGCGCCAGCGGAGGAGCAGGTCAGTTGTCCTCCGACCCGCCCCCCAGACGAGTGAGGCCGTGCAATGCAGGCTCCGGAGTCCCTGTCCAGAGCCCGCTGGCCTCACTAGGGGATCAGGCGAGCAGCGAACTGCCTTCTCCCCGTACGTCTGCACCGAAGAGGGTGCGCGTCCTCCGCGTCCTCGCGCACCCGCTCCGCAGCCTCCTTTTGCGACTCTCCAGGGAAGTACTGCCTGCCATCTCATCTATTTCTGCCGCCAAGTAGTAATGTGAGATAGTGAAATGAAAGTGTGATAAGGGTGTTGATGAAATTACAGGCACAAAAGAATTGTCACTTTATGTCTCAGGGTGTCCCTCAGATCTTTGCGATGTAAAGCTCTGAGTGGCACTGCAACTGCGTCTGTGGCCGAACATTTACCATGCTGGACTGCCACGCAAGAGGTCCGGGTTCATTTCCCGTGTCGGGAGAAATATTACTATGACCTACATTTATTTCTCCGTGAGTTTGGGTGTAATTTGTGGTTGTCTGTGTGTGTGTTCATGGCAACCGCGTTATTATTACGTTATTGTTTCTGAAGAAATTGAGTTAACTGCTATAGATAGCAGCATGGCGCTTAACACCAGCTATACGACTTGTTCGTCCTGTAACGTGGTATCATAAAAAAAAAGATCTGTGGCGACTGACAGGCCACTTTTATCCCATCGGTGAACCCCAACTTGTTGAATGAGTTCGTTATTTAATTAATAGGTACCACTTCAAATTATCTGTAGCTGATTTAGAAACCGAACTCTTAAAAAATTTTATTTTCCAATTTTCGTAAGATATAAATTATAAAAAACCCAGTGATAAAACTTCAAATTGTCGCCTTACTTCTCAAACTCGTGTCTTAAAGCACAAAGCAACTGTAAATGCAAAAATGTATTGTATATACACATTTTGCAGGCTACTTTCATATCACATTGCCTTCATGTTCATACACTGGCTTTTACCTATTCTTAAAGTAATGCATCCAAATTAACACCTTCAATAAGAAATTTAATATAAATAGAAAGTCTTGCTGTCTCCTGAATAAACACTCTTTATAAGATACGTGTTTGAGAAATTAAGGCATCGAAATAGTATTATATTATAGTGAATATTTTCTTGAAGACTAATCGTAATAAAAATTGTAAGATTATGTTTTAAAAAAGCCAATATAAAGAAATCAAAACGTTGTTTTTTTTTACAATAAGGTCGTAAAAAGTTCTTAAAGTTCTTAAAAGTTTTTTACAATAAGTTCTGGTAATGCACTAGAGTAGAGTCAAGGAAAAGTTCTTGTTATTTTTTTTTCGTTGTAAATTTTTTTTTCAAATACTTTCAAAAACAATTTATAAAGTATGTTGCACGCCTTAACACACAAAACTAGAATAATATGATGACTATAGTAATATCAACTGAGCTTAATGTCGATAAAAACCTTGACCTTTTTTATGACATCAAGGGGCGGGATGAACAAGTCGCCTGGTGGTAAGCGTCACGCCTAGTCATGACATTTGCTGTGCCACTCAGAGCTTTAAATGGCAAAGATCTGAGAGTCACTGCCACTGAGTCAGTCACCTTGATACATAAGACGAGTGCCATGTGCGTGTAATTTCTTCAAGACCTTCAAGATCGGAACGCAGCAATGCTCACATTACTGCTAGGCCCCAAAAATAGGTTAGGTGGCAGCACTTCCCATTTACCCAGGTATGTGTGTAAACACGAAAAGGTTATTTCTTGCTCATTTAAATAAATTAGTAGTAAAGTGGTGCTTTTACACAGACTTATTTGTGAAATCCTAACGACCAGGCAAGACTATATCACTAATCTCATAAACAATAACTTTCGTTATCTGGTAGTAAGGTAAAGTAAGTTACGTGCAAGCGTCCTACCCGACGACTGCCACCCGCGCTCTTGCGATTGCATGAGTTATCACCGTATACAGCGATCTATTTTCTATATGAAAGTAAAATGTGATTAATTATTAAAAGCCATGGAACAAAAGTTGTTGAGTATGATGTTAGTAATTATAGTCCTAAAAGATCGTTAGTATTTCTCTTTGTATCATCAGGGGACTAGACGTGGTCTGGTTTTCCACCCCTACGTGATATTCTCAGGATTCACACGAAGCGTTTCGCTTCCACGTTTATATAGCGAGCGGATAGGGAGTGGAATTCTCTGCCTGCAGACTTGTTTCCCGAACGCTATTATATACAGCCTGACTTCACTGTTGGGTATAGGCCTCCAAGTTTCTGTGCCACTCCCCACGATCCCGTGGTAATCTCATTCAGGTTCGCCCCCACATTCCCGCGATGTCATCCGCCCATTTCGCCGCTGGACGCTCGACGTTCCTGCACCAGTTCTTGAACGCCACTCAGTTATCTCCTTACTCCATCTGTCATCTTGTCTCCGCATCAGGTGCCCAGCGCAGCTTCACTTTAGCTTCGTGATACGGTTCCCCACGTTCGTTACCTTTGTTCAACTACGAATCTGGACATTGGGAACACGGTCTGTAAGCTTGATACTGAGCATCTCACGCTCCATTACTCTCTGTGCAACTCTCATCCTAGACACGGCCTCCTGTGTAAGCGTCCATGTCATGTCTCGGCTTAAACCGCTTAAATCAGCTAAAATTGTACAAATAAAAGACAAAACGGGTCTTCACACATTGTGGAATTTTAGCAGACTTAAGAGTGTTGTCCAACTTGCCAAACGCGTCCCATCCAAGCTGAATTCTATCTGGTCCCCATACGCTATAACATGGACCTTTTCAAGGCGAGAGTGCATAGGCATTATTTAGGTGTGCATGCTACATCGTCGACCTCATCGTCACTTTCCATCAGGTGAGATGGAGGTCAAATGCGCACTTAATAAAAAAAAAGGACTTTACAACAACGAATATACAGGGTTATCCCTGTTTTTCTATGTTGTATTTACGTTATACCCATCAAAAAGGTTACAGTTGTAAGTATTATACGTATAATTAATGCCCTTGTTAATTCAACTAACTATTACATCCGTTTATTAGTATTAGTAACCGGTCGTATGCTATTCATCTTTGAATCCTTGTCTCGTTATTTAGGTTCCACGGATTATTTATAATTAAATTAATCTATTAGGTACATATTAACTTTATATGTACCTGATAGATTAATTTAATTATAAATAATCCGTGGATTATGGATGGTATTATGATTATTAGTAACAGTATTTTATGTACTACGAGTTATTTTCCACACAAAAAGCGACTTCGTTATTGCATTACAATTTACTGAAAACTTTACCCTTTGTATTGATTAATTTAATCATTAGACGAAATATCCCAAGCAATGTGTAGGTACTAGATGTTCATCTTACTTTATATATATATATATATAAATATTATTCATGCCTAGTTTCCATTCAGAACATGCCTAGCTTGCTTTGCTTACGCTTTATTGTTGGTACTTGTTATTGCACACCTTGAAATGAGACATTCTTTATTCGCTAATATTATAATAGTATTTTGATGTACCTATTACGCCTTTGTACCTATTACGTAACATTTTTAGATATTATTTCATAAAGTAATTTGAATTTTAGTAATATCATTGGTAGGTCAATGAATATCACCAAATATAGTGACGTTATTTAAGTTCAGGAACAACGAAGGAAGTATTATAGATACTCTTTTAATTAGCAAAAATACGACATTCTATGTTTGAAACTCAATAAAATAGAACTATTTAAAAAAAAATTAAAATAGAACGTGTACAGTTTTCAGTTCAGTAGCGAGTACCATAGACAATAAAATTTGGTTCAGAACTATTATGACCGCCTTTGTGATATGGTTTATGAATTTATAATTGAGAGATTAAAGTATAGAGGTAGAAAAATATTATTGATGTCTAGTTTCCATTCAGGACACGCCTAGTTTCTTAAAGGTGGCTTTTAATCACATCTTGACACGTGCACCGATCGTAAATTCGTAGGCGGCGGCGGTGATGTTTTTTTTTTGACCGGCGTAAACTCTGCATCAAAAAGAAGCTAAAATATTGTGTAAAACAACGTTTGTATTCATTTTCAACGTTTAAGTTGTTTTTGTAGGTTTGTGTTTTACTGTTACTAAAAGTAATTCAGTTAAAAAATGTTTGTAAAGAAATAATCGCATGAATAGGACGTAGTTAATAGGTAATAATAATACGTAATAAAACGTTAATACGTAATTCATTTATATTGTACGGAAATAGTGTACTTAAATATAGTACATAATTAACAAAGAAGCTGATACTTCTTAAAGACAAAACAAATACCCGCCGATTTAAGCCGGTCAAATTCGTCGGCGGCATCGCCGTGGAATCATCGTCTAATTACAAGAAAAAGCAGCTAGAAGTTAAAAAAAAAATGACAAAAAAAGACGATAACAAGCATTTTGCAGAAACAAGCCCATTCGAGTTCAGTTTTAATATTTGTCAATATTTTTTCGCAACGTTTGCCTCTTACAAATTGTATTGAACCAAAACCGTTTATTAAAAAGTTTGGAGAATTGTGTTTGGTTTGTTACAACTTCAATATTTAAACATTATAAAGTTTATCTCCTTGTGGATATGTGAAAATTGGTCGTGTATTACCAATCAAGTCTATAGTGTGTTTTTTTTACTGGGACAGTATGGGAAAATCCGAAACCATAGGAGATACAGGGTAACTGTCTTTTTTATAAAAACAATTTTGGCATAGTCAATTTTTTACTCAAGTGGGGTAGTCCATAAAGAAATGAATGAATATTTTTTTAGGAGTTTTCTATGAAAGTAGTATTATATGCAATCGTTGCATAATGAGGGTATTGCTTTGCCGAGTATTACCGATACGAGATTTTATGATTGCATACAATACTTTTTCTATAAGTAAACAAAATATTGAAACAGAACCGATATTTAATGTATATTTTGTCAATCCATGACAACAAATGCAATTTTCAATAAATTTTATTCCATTTAATTGGGTAGGCAATGTTCCGTCATACAGCCTCTTCATATATTTAGACCCTAGAAAATGGGGAAAAAAAGGAATTTAGACGAAAGCCACACAAACGCTACAAAACAAAAAACAAAAGAGGTAGAATAGAACTGGTTAAGTATCGCATTTAATTTAACCAATTTTTTTTATAAAGATTTATGGCCCGGTTGCAAGACTTTTAGGCCAATTTAACCAATCAGGAGGCAGTATAGCGTTTGAGTAGCATCCTACTTGATATTTTAATTAGCAAAAATACGACGTTCTCTTTTTTAAACTCATTAAGGTTGTGTGTACAGTACTATTATAATATTCAATAAACGAGTAGTTCTGTGTCTATGTGAACTTTCATGAAAACTTTCAGCTCCGTGGCGAGTACCATAGAAAAAAGAATTTTGATTCATTTGAAGTAAAAAGAGCGCCTTTACGATATCGCTTATGAAATTATAATCGACAGATTAAATTACAGGAGTAACAAAATACTTTTTATAAAATTTTACCAACTTGTACGTTCCCAATTTTTTTCTTATAAGTAATACAATAAAATTATCCTTACATGAAACTAAGGCTATTCGGCATTGAAAAAAATTTGTTAATTTTATTCATTTTGTATGAAAAACATTTCATTAACTAATTTAGACTTGTAAATTCGACAAAGATTAAATGGTAAATTATACTTTTGGATTTGCTCGCTCCGAGTTGTTTTAAAAAAGTTGAGATAGCTTGCTCTATTAATTAAACTTGTTGGTTTTTTGAATTTTTGTAGAGTGATACGCAAGAAGAGTCTACTTAGTTGAATTTCCAAATGCGTTGACATATTTTAAGCCATCACCGAGAATATTTCTTCCATCCTCTAAGCCTAGAATAGACAAGTAACGCGGCGTTTCGTACTTGCATTTCCCTTGAGTACCACAATGTACACATGTCTCGTATGTAGGTAATATTTTATTTCCTCCATGTCTTGCTTAAACCAACATGTCAGAATACATATCTTCTCGTGTGTAGTGTATTGGTGCTACAAATATACCAAATTATAAATTTGGATCTTAGAGGATGGAAAAAAAATAAAAGAACGGAGCTGCCCTAACTACAGAAAGAACGTGCATACCTAAATAAAAATTGAACGAACAAATGGCGGATTTCTTTAGTGTCGTACCATATAAGTCATAATCGACATGCAAACATTTAATTAAAGTAGATCAATATTCCATTTGGGAATATTTTAGGTTATATGGGAATATCCGGGAATGTCACATGAAATTTTGAATTTATTGTTTTGCGTTTACAAATACTCAAATATTACGAAAAGTGAATTTGCACAGAAAAAAAATAATATTTGTAATTTGAGAGTATATAAAAGAAAACTTTGAAATACAAATCCTATACATTTCCAGCCTCAAGTTTCATTTTTTCATAGATAAATTTTTAAGCAGATTCCAAATAGTGTAAGCTTTTTTGTATTTATGCATTGGTATAGAATTAATATCAGTGACTGATTTAAGTGAATCTTTAATACTTCCATTTAATTTTGGAAATAAATGAAAGTAGTAATATAATCAATAATAATCATACGTTTATTTGCTTAAAACATGGTATAACTGGAGATGTAACAAGAGACAGTGCTAGTATAAACATGTTTCGCATATATTAAATAGCATGAAAATGTCTGATTATACAATGTCAATTGACTACCCTATTGGCCGAGCGCCACAAATTTCTGCACAAATCAAAATTTGTGCAGAAAAATCGACACTTCTCCTTACCCGCTCACGCGATGCGCTACCCCCACCTACACGGCCCTTAAAGGATAGGATTAACCTACCGCAAAATGGCGGCTATCTGGTTTCACAAATTAGAAAAGCATTCAGTTTAAATACAAGTTTTAATAAATAAAAATTATTATTCTGCATTACTAAATAAATACCCTCCGTACTACCAACAAATACATCTCAAATAAAATGCAGTAATACACCGCAAATCCTGCACTTAAAAAATGCAGGATTTGCGGTGTATTACTGCAAATGAAATTTTTGCTGTACTTGGATAAATATGATAATATTCCGTTTGAGTGGTTCTAACGTTTACCATGAATTACTCCTTAAAGTATAGTTTATAAACATTTATATTCAGGGTAAACTTAAAAAACGCTACTTACGGTATGTTTTCAATAAATAAACATCGAAATCACCAGCCCAAACAATAACACTCACACGATTATCTTGACGAATTTTTGAAGTTGTTTATTTTTTTTAAATGACAGAACCAGGCATTAGAAACTTTATGGTTTGCTAGAGTAGTTACGGAAATAGCAATTAATATTGGTTCTTTTACCTGTTATAACTTCGATATCCGATAAATCGGTATAAAATCCACCTCCGGCACCTCTAGGTGTGGTATGCTTCCAGTGACGCATGGATAACGCAACGCTCTGTGGCGGCATGCGTCCACGGCTGCATATATCGCGTGAGCGGGTAGTGAGACAAGTAGTCACGAATGACTGCGAGTTGTGACAAACCACGTCAAACACTCGGTCAGCTGGGCGAGTGACACCGAATGATGGCAAGACACGGCAAGGCAAATAGGCTGTTTATATTATTTTTTCTTTTTTGATTTGTGGGTAAACTTGAAGTAGTAAAAATAATAATAATAAAAACCTCGTAATAACAGAATATCGATATTGTACGCTTCCAAGAACAATACAATCTCAAAATAATCGTTAACAACAATCAACAAAATATACAAACAAACAGGCAATCTGAAGAAACCAAAGCAATATTTGGCAAGATTTATGAATAAACTTCTTAAATATGTCTAATTACACGAGATATTTGGGCTTTTGTGTGATTTGTAGATAGAAAAATAACACGTACCGTTTTTCAAATGCCACATCCCGTAATGCTGCAGCGACGAATTTTTATTAATACGTAATTGTTCTCACTGTCAATATTTTTGCCCATTTTATTACAATACATGTGAATAATTCAATAAAACACTTGAAAAAACATTTGTTTTGACGTTTGATGTACTTCCCTTTGACAACCGTATCATGTACCTCATGTACTGCGAAATGGACACGACTGGCATTTAAGATGACGTTACGTATTTTCGATTCCCGTGTTTGACACAGACCAATGTAATGCTATCTCTTTTGGCTTAAGACGGCACGCAAGAGTTAAACAAAGACAATATTTCAATTCAAAGATTTTCAATGACGAAATGCATCATATACATATAACGTCTGATTTATATGTGTCAATATAACACGTCCTTAAGTTTCCATAATCTAAGATTTGGATTCTGATATGTATTAACGTGTTAAACAACATGATCATAGTTTTGCGAAAATGGTATCTAAGAATAAAGAAAGTAAGATTTTTTGTTATCTTTGATAGTTTGTTCTAAAATTTACTTATAAAATGAAAACTTTTGCTGTCGTGCTTGTTGTTGGGAAATTTTAATAAATAATCACAACAATTTATCATCCCTGAGGTGATAACAGCAAAAGTTAGTAACAGTAGAGCTCCTTCTGAAAGAGTTCGTCCAGGGAAGTACTGCCACCTTACCTATTTCTGCCACCAAGCAGTAATGTCAGCATTACTGTGATCCAGTTTTGAAGGGTAAGGGTGCTGGTGAAATTACAGGCACATGAGACTTGTCAACTTATGTCTCAGGGTGGCGGGCACCGGGCGCAGTGGCAGTGCCCCACAGATCTTTGCAGCTTAAAGCTCTGAGTGGCACTGCAACTGTTATGGACAGGCGTGTAGCTTACCATCAGGCGCGTGCTCGTACTTAATAGTCTACTCAATTACGTCTTTTGTAGTATTTTGTAGTGACCCTTTGATGTTTACTCAGTTTACTTTGTTTAATCGATACCGAGGCTGTGTCTAAATGAAAGTTAGATCACTGATGTAGTTAAAGTCTCTCATTTTTCATGAAACTTTGTGTGTAATAAATTTTCATTAAACATTTTATTACGAAATATAAGTACTATATAATACTTAAGTCACGTTAAAACGTAGGTCTTTATTGTTGCTTCATAGCTTCATATTTTTCCAATAAAGTAAAATTTTAAATACAAAAAGAAATGTTAAAAGAAATGAAACTTCTCGTGAAAATATTAAAAGATACCAGTTTTTTAATTAACCATACTTTTATAAAAGGTATTACAAGCTAAGTCATCAGACGTTGCTTTAAAAAAAAATTATTTTAAAAATATTAGATAATATCTATCTAATATAATTATCTAATATTATTACAATAATCTTTGCACACCTATTACCTTCATTACAATTTCGTGCAAGACAATATCAGCTTAATGTCACATTTATTTTCTTCTTTTGATGATAATGTGGACCGAAATATACACAAATTTTACGCAGTGTAAGTTATACAGAGAACAAATTTCCATAATAACTTTTAATTACATGCATAGATTCCTGTACTGTGTAAAGCCCGCTCAAAAATTAATTTCGAAAGCAATTTACGAAAAATGTCAAACCGATAATATTAAAAAGGTAACGTAAAGTAGTAACTTTTATTGAAAGGCCATTTAGAATTTAAAGGATTTTTACTGCGTACCATTTTAGCCGTTACAAGTACGCCGATACAACGCTATGAGAAAGTAACAAAGTTAAATGTAATATTATTATTTAGTTACGAAAAGCTCGACATTTTAGATTTAGACTCTCGCAATGTTGTGGAATATTGAAACTATTTTTTAATATGAACACTAGTGACAAAAATGAACATTAGAATTATTAGTCTTAGGGTATCTGCTCGAGATTTCTCCATTCGATCAATTTCAAGAAATCGGGCCAACTTTGAGATGAGAAAAATATCCCTTGAGAAGTCAAGAAATCAATTTACCTTTTTTAATTACTGATAAGTCGGCTTACAAATCACTTTAAAAAAAAACTTAATTTAAATTGTGTTTCTATTTATATGTAGTGAGTAATAGTGATTAAGCAGATTTTGAAGGCTTTGAAAATTTTCTCGAATAACTCGAGAAATCGGGTACGAGAATCCTCGAAACTCGATAAAAAAATTGTATCGAAATCAGAAACCCTAATCAGTCCACAAGTTATTGTTATTAAAAGTTAGTATTCATTATTTATTTATTGATATCATTAAAATGTAGATATATCATAAAGTATTGTCATTAAGTTTATCTCCTATTGATAAACCTTGTTTTCGTTAAACAGGTACGTGGCAATAGTGAAGCCTCTGCACCACAGGCTGAGTCGGCGCGTGGCGCGTGCTGCTCTTTTCACAGTTTGGTGCGCCAGCGCATTGCTCGCGCTACCCAGTCTCCTCTACTCCGACACTTATAAGAAAAAGTAAGTACCTAAATGCGTACGTACTAGTAAATTGATGTATGTACGTACTAAATTGTCTACGAGTATAGTCTTCGTTATACAGGGCGTCTCAAGGCTATGCCATGCGGAGGGAGAGAACCTTAAATACCGTAGATAGCTTACCTTACCTATTTCTGCCGCCAAGCAGTAATGTGAGCATTACTGCGTTCCGGTTTGGATGGGTAAGGGCTGCGTTACGGTTTGGATGGGTAAGGGTGCTGGTGAAATTACAGGCACAGGAGACTTGTCATCTTATGTCTCAAGGCGACAGACGCAGTGGCAGTGACCCTAAGGTCTTTGCGATTTAAAATTCTGAGTGGCACTGCAACTGTTATGGATAATCCTGTCGCTTACCACTAGGTGCACGACTTGTTCACCCCGTCACTTGGTACTATATATTAAAAAAAAATATTGAAAGAAGACCACATTTTGATTTTAAAAACAATTCGAACTGCATTCAAAAATTCTGCCTGTCGCAACCGGGAATCGAACCCGCCAAATGTGAAAAGTATTTTACTATACTGATCGTAGTCAACCATAAGGATTATTTTCTTCTAAATAATATAGCATCTTAAATAAAAGGAAGTCCATATAATCGTACAATGCAATTTTTTTTCCTATATACGCTTATTTCCTCGGAAATTAAACTTATTTCCAAAACTATGTTAAACTATAGTATATAACTAAGATGCTTACCGTATGTTCATTGGATGTTTGGCACTACAAATTACTATTTTAGCAGAGTATTGTATTTACCACATTAATCCTCCAAGCACAGAACAATACGCTATCAATAGAAAGTATTTAACAAAGAGAAATAGCAGCTAGTGAAAGGACGACGCGACGTACGTAGATGAAGCATGTATTGAAACGTACGCACGTGAATATGTTTTGTTAAAAACTTCAACTACTAATAATTTTTATTTAATATGTAAGTAAATGAATTCAAATTCAAATTCAAAATAATCTTTATTTCACAGGTAAGCATTATTTACACTTAAAATCGTCATATTGATTAAACTCTACTGCTCATTCGTAAGGCAAATTCCCCTGAGAAGAATGAGTAAGAAACTCTAGGGGTTGCTCTTTGTAAATAAACATTTGTAAGTATATTTAATATTGACAATATTAAAATTTTTATTGAATGGCAAAATATTTCACTACCATGATGTTCAATTATATTTTGTGAAATTACTTCACTAGTTTGTTATAATTATTAATACAAAGATCGAACAATTAGAAAAAAATGCTCCGATCCGGCCTGATTAGAGCCAACGTCTCCCAGCAAACCGTGCCATTGACAATAAAGCCAAGACGGTATGCAAATTTACAATATTTATTTCAAACATCATAGATGCGAGAGCTAAACGAATCACTACAACAGATTTTTGTCATCTAAGTACGCTAAAGCTGTATAGTAAAACCTTTGGTGTAAAGGTTGTGCTCG
>NW_020654878.1:12361680-12377041 GCF_003589595.1 Hyposmocoma kahamanoa
CGCAGATATGTTGATTTATGGTCAATACCCGTGACCGAGGGTTTTATTCGACGAAAACTAACTCTGCTCGTGCTCTAATTGAAATCTTGTATCGTGACGTTACCTCCTTAAGGGACCGTATCTTCAATGCAGCACCGAGCATAACGTTCATCAGGGTGAGGGTATACTATCGATCTTCATTTGCTTCTACAATGGCTTGTCTTGCCATATTGGAAAAAATAACGGCGGTCACGCACGGGTGTGTAATGAAAAATATAACAACAAATAATCTATTTTTACTTGGTATAACAATATTTGATATAATTTATATGGATATAATCACTCATTGAATATACGCAATAAGAGGTGTAACAACAAAAGGCATAATTTCAATGTATATAATAAACCTTCAATATAACAAACATTATATATTTCGATCGAATGACCTGATAGTGTAAGTATTACCAGTATAATATATTAAATAATATAACACATTGTTTTATTTCACAAACAGTTAAAGCGCCTAAGTGAATAAATTAGCAAATGAAAGAAGGAAGTATGTTTAATTACATGTCAAAAAACAATACACATCAACTCATGTCCATTGAAAATAAAGTTTTCATACCAAAAATAGGATTTCTCATCGAAATACCTACTGATTTCGCATCGCGCTTACTTACTAGCGCTTCGCGAGACGATATGGTCGCAGTTCTAACTTAACCTAATCTAACCTAAGGGAAGTATCAGTCCTATAAGATAATTTTTGTATTTTCGATCTAATCCTCCTCGCTGCGTTCGTCGTTGCACCTAAAACACACAGGGATTATATTTACAATACACAGTGAATGTTTATATAAAATGTACATTATGACATCGGTACATTAGATCGAAAGTTGTTATATCAATCATCTATTATACTCAATTACCTTTATATCGTGCAAGAATATGTCAAATGTCTGTATACCATACATTAATTATATCCACTGAGCGTTATATCGACCAAAAATATGTCATTTATTGTCATACACATACAAACTGCTCTGTTACTTTGTACAGAATTACCATCATTCTCTTATTTTACTATGCTAAGACCTACCTTCATGAATCATAGGTGAGCTCTTTGGCAACTGTGCCACGGGAATTCCACATCTGATAACGGTTTACTGCTAGTATTTTTAATATGCAGAATTTGATTGTTATTGTTTTTGTTTACTTTTAACTGTATTTTGCCGGAATGTTAGAACCCACGGCACACGACGAATCATCCAATCGATGAACGAAACGCAAGATACGGGTAAGGATTGAAAAAAAAGAGGAACATATTAAATGGAGAATAAAGACAGAGCCACGGTTTTGATAAATTATATTCATGGTTGGTCATAATATATAGCTATGACAACGGCGAGAGATCATTTGTTTAAAGATTTTTTCAAATATATACATGCTTGACCATGTCTATGTGCAGCCAGAAACAGTTTGGCAATAAAAAAGAATATGCTATTTTTAGTCTCAGAAAAATTAAGTATTTATTTAATAAAATTATCGTGTTCGAAGATTCTGGGTAATAAGAAAAACCCTGTTCCTATTGAACACCACATTTACTTTATTGTAATCATTCCTGACGTTATTACTTTTCTTATTTTTATCTTGCCTACTGTTATTTAACTCACTCCAACTGTAACAATCAAAAATTTATTATTTAATTTGCGAAACCTAATTTTGCTGTCCATTATAATTTCCGCGAGACCGGGCACTTTTTGTATGGGTACAATAATATTTTCGCTAAAATTTGCAAATTTAATTTGTTTTGTACTAAAGTTGTTTTGTTATTACGAGTATGATAGCTGAAATATGGTCGCAACATTTTGTTACGCCGTATTCATGTTGCTTTCAAATCATTAAATAAAAAGTGGTGTTATGAAATGTAAATATATTATGACTTTCACACTTGCAAAATTTTTAAGGAAAGTTGCACAGACAGCCAAAGAACGCGTCTCGTTCAGAATCAAACGTATAGACCGTTTCGAATTCCGAAATCCGAAAACGAACTAAAGTTCAGAACATAGGAGATCGGATAACCAAATTGGAAAGGAACTGGACAGGACGCATTATGAGGTATGGTTATGATAAATGGAGTAAAGTGACAACCAAGTGGTTGCTGTTATGATACATCCTGCAGCGAGATAGGTAGGTAGATAGGATGTTAGGGATGTTGCGCGCCGTGTATGGATGAAACAAGCTCAAAATTGTGGGGAATGGCAAAACTACGGGAGCCTACAACCAGAAGTGCAAGTGGAAGTCGGGCTGTTAATGATGATGATAATATAATTTTCTCATTAACTTCCCGCATAAATTTGATTCTACCATGTAATCTTAAATTTTCGTTCTAAATAACAATTTAATGGTGAAAATAAAAATCCATCTTACCATTTTGTGCGACTTTATTTCTTGCTACAGCTTGATACAATGAAAACGATTAAATGACGGATAATAATTTTTAACAAACCAAACTGGTGCTCAAACCAAGTTCTACAAACTACGATTTACCCCAAGTGAGTAATTTCTTCGTCATATTGTAAATAGTTCGTATAATAAATATTGTGAAAGAAAAACACACAGACATATCCTTGTTAGATGTATGTCTATTAATTGTATGTAAATACACAATGAACAAAACTTTTAATAATATATCACTACTGAAATGTCGGGCTGTTCCAAATATCAACAAAAGCACATTAGTTTCCGTTGTCGTTGTTTGATGGACATCGCAAAGGGCTTCAAGAATTTTCCAATTCATTATCCACTCCATAAAATATCGTTTTTTCAAATTGAACTTGACAGGTAAGTATGTATTATCAATTTAATACAATTATTCAAAAAAATACTCATCATTTCTGTAATGTTCAATACATATATAATTTAATTTCAGATTTTTTGTTTCCAAGTTATTGTAAGCCTCTTCCACACCATTTCGAATTAAGACAATAAATGCATTGTGTCTGGGAGATACGGTTTTAATTCTCATTTGAAACGAAATAAAAAAAAAACCATACATTCTGGTACTAAGTAAATTGGAGTCGAAGTTGTTACAAATTGATTTTTATGGCATGAACCTTCCATAAAATTTAATATAGATGTTCATTCTTCTCCTAGCATCGATAAAATTCAATGACTATTTATTCCCTAAGAAAATTTACAATTACATTATAAGGAAATAGTTATATTTGAGCTCATTTCCTAAGATAAATAAATGTTAAAGTTCAAATTTCACTGGAAGCTCACCGAGGACAGTGAACCTGCCATGTTGTGCAACACGGACTAAATTTGCCAGAAATTAATCTCGTTCGCGTAGAAATAGCTATACAGGTGCTTCGCAAACTCAAGAGACTTACTAATTTGCTGATTTGACTTGGTAAACCAATAAATATTTCTATTTCAAAGGTCTACTTACCATGGTATAATAATATAAGTAGTGTAAATCCATGCAAACGTAGCAACGCGGCTAACATTTATGTTTGCATGGATTTACTGTATGTGTATATGTGTAACGTGATATCGCCATCTCTGAGCTCCCGGGTTCCATCCCCGGGCCGGGAGAAATATTTGATTGGCCTACATTTATTTCTCTGGTGAGTTTGGGTGTACAAATTCAAATTCAAATTCAAATTCAAAATAATCTTTATTTCATAGGTAAGCATTATCACACTTGAAATCGTCACAATGGTTAAAGGCAGATTCCCCTGAGAAGAATGAGCAAGAAACTCTAGGGGTTGCTCTTTGTAAATAACATTTACAATATTATTTTTTTTATTTGGAACATCAGAGATCGAGACTACCTCCATGAGCTAAACGGGTTACTACCACGGATTTTTGTCATCCAAGTACGCAGAAGTTGTATAATAACCTTTACTATAAAGTTTTTGTTTCACTATAGTTTTAAACCTCGTGAAAGGCAAATTTTGTATATCAACCGGAATCTTGTTATAGAAGCGTATACATTGCCCCTTAAATGATTTTTTGACTTTGTGAAGACGACTATCAAGAAAAGCTAGTTTATTTATATTCCTCGTATTAATGTTATGTCTGTCACTATTTTTCATAAATAAATTACTATTCCTTTTAACATAAATTACATTTTCATAAATGTACCTACTGTGAGGCTAGTGAAAGAATGTTAATTTCCTTAAACTTATCTCTCAAAGATACTTTGGGGCCCAGATTGTAAATTGCCCTAACTGCACGTTTCTGCAGGACAAAGATTCTATTGATATCGGCGGCATTACCCCAAAGCAAAATGCCGTATGTCATTAGACTGTGAAAGTAGCTGAAGTAAACCAATCTAGCGGTTTCGACGTCTGAAAGTTTCCTTACTTTTTTAATCGCGTACACTGCAGAGCCAAGTCGTTTTGATAACTTACTTGTATGGGGACCCCATTGCAATTTACCATCTAACGTTATACCTAGATATACAACTGTATCCACAAGATTCAATTTTTCGTTTCTAACTACAATGTTTGTAACCGTCTCTCTAACATTGGATAATGTGAATTTCACACAATTTGTTTTTTTCTCATTAAGAAGTAGGTTCTTAACAGCAAACCAATCAACTACTTTAGATATAGCATTGTTCACATCGTCGTAGGAACATTGGTGCCTTTTAACTTTAAATAATAAGGAAGTATCATCAGCAAACAATACTATTTCATGTTTTATACCCTCCATAAGGCTAGGTAAGTCATTAATATAAACTAAAAACAAAAATGGGCCTAGAATTGAACCTTGAGGGACACCCATGCTAATTGCAAATCCTTACGATCTCGTACCGTTAACATCGACCCTCTGTACCCTACCACGCAAATACGATTTAAGAAGGTCGAGATCACGTCCCGCCACACCATAATGGCGAAGTTTCCTGACCAGTGTATCATGGTGCACACAGTCAAAAGTTTTGGAAAGGTCACAGAATACACCAATAGCATCATGTGAGACTTCCCATGCATCAAATATATGATTAATCAACTCGACACCAGCGTCGGTTGTAGAGCGACCCCGAGTGAAACCAAATTGTTTAGGAGACATTTAGTTATTACTATAAAAATGTGCACACATCTGATTTAGAATATTTTTTTCAAATATTTCACTGAGAGTTGGTAGTATTGATATAGGTCTGAAATTGGTGGGGTCAGAAATACTACCAGATTTGAAAAGTGGAATAACTTTACTTTGGTTCATGCGGTCAGGAAAGACACCATCATCAACACATTTATTAAAGACACAGGCTAAATAAGGCGCAATACAATCAACTATAGAACTAATTACTCTGACTGAAAGACCATCAAGATCAGCAGTATTTTTTATGTTTATAGGCTTAAAGGCTTTAACAATATCGTTTTTTGGAAATACGTGACGGAACCTTAAATTAGTGATACTAACTGCATTATTTTCTTTTAGTAAGGATTCAGCGGCGGTGGGAGATAAATTTAACGACATAGTAGTCAAAATTGGAATGTCAGTAAAATAAATTCAAATATTTTAGCAACTTCTGCATCTGTGTTTACAATTTTATCATTAAATCTTAGTTGAAAATCTAAGTTACGAGGTTTGACCCTTCCAGTTTCGCTGTTTATAATATTCCAAGTCGTTTTTACTACATTCGCGCTGCTTTTTATTTTATTATTTATAAACATTGCTTTGGCTGCAACACAAACACGTTTAAACATTTTCGAATATTTCCTAACAAAATCATTAAAACTGTTACTAGCGTTATAAGTCCTTCCATCGTAAAGATCATATAGTCTTTGTCTACTTTTGTGAATTCCCACAGTCGCCCAATCACTAAGTTTCAATGAATTATTAATAGTTATGATTTTGGACCTAAAAACGTTATCACGTTCACTTTTGACTATGTTGAAAACTGAATTATACAATTTATTGGGATCGTTAACGTACGGAAGTTCAGTTAGTTTAAGCATTACATTATTTCTATAAGCTTTAAGTCGACCATTGTATCGGAACACATGTGATATCCTTTTTTGGCATTTTGTCAACAGTTATATTAAAAGTGGCCAATTGACCGCAGTGATCATAAGTTAATTTATTTATAATAGATTTATTACTAGGTACGGCGTTAGTATAAATATTGTTTATACAAGTGGCAGTAGTAGAAGTTATTCTAGTAGGCACCAAGAAAAGATTCACAAGATTATAAAATTGGAAAAATGATATGAGCCTACTGCTAGCACTGGAACCTTCTAATAAGTTAACATTGAAGTCACCACAAACAGCAATATATTTATTTGGATTATTTAATTTGCCTAAAACTTCATCTAATCTTTTTTCAAATAGTTCGTAAGATGAATGAGAGGGTCTGTACACGCTTAATATAACAAGCCGTTCTAGCTCTATGCAGGATATCTCTATAGTCCGCTCAATAGATAGACTCACAATATCTGTACGTTCTTTAAATTTTAAATTATTTTTAATAAGAATTAAAGAGCCGCCATGAATAGCTTTTTCTCTGCTGAACGAACTAGCCACCTGGTGATTGTTGAAGCTAAACATGAACAGATGTTTTGATAGAAAGTGGTGTTCAGTAATACACAGAATATCAATATTATTACAGTTAATAAATAATTATATTTCTAACTCATTGCCTTTCATGCCTTGAATATTTTGATGCACCAGGTTTAATATACAATTTATTTTATTTCTGTGTGTTTTAGGTTGGTTTTTTACTGTTATTGTGTTGCAAGAGTATCTCTCCGTTGTCTTATTAATTAATTTAAATAATTAGAAGTTGAATTATTTTCAACAGAATGATTATTGTCAGTAAACTGACCTATGTCAACGGGCTGCTCAATAGAAGCAGCCGGTCTGGTAGCCAATGATTTGGCTGAATTATTAATATAATATAATAGCAACTCTGCTATCTGTCTCCTAAAATAACTAGTAAGATAATACCTATCTTTAGTGAAATAAAAATATTTACTAATAAAATTATTAGTATCCATAAAATGAAATTTACTATAATGAAATGTCAAGCTGTGTAATGTTCTATTTAAGTTATGCCTCAAATTATTTTCACTTGTTGTGAGGCTATTGCTGAAGGGAAAAGCTAACAAAATAATTTCTTTTATATTAATTAAATTATTTAATTGTGAAAAATATTGTATTAAATCTTTTTTGTTACATTTTCCTCTTCTGCCAATTAAAATTATTAAAGAAGTGTCTTTGTCAAATTTAGTTGACAAAATACTATCTAATATTTTACAGTATGTTGCACCTGGCATGCAAATATTTGTTAATTTTATTCCTAGGTGGTTAAGTTGCAAACCTATATTTTTTACCCATTTCATCACTATACATAACAATATTTTTTTGAATTTAATTTGACCAAGTTATTGACAAAGAGGTATTTATTGATTCTAAACCACATTCCTGCAACAACAATAAGGAGGGATCAGTGACACACACAGACAGGGAGGATTGTGGTTTTATTTCTTTACAATTGCAAACTTGATTATTTGTTACAGACTCAAATCTGTCATTATTATATCTACATAAATCTAATAAATTATCCATAGCCTGTGTGTGCTCCTTAATCTCCTGTTGCGCAGTTTCATATTTCTGTGTTATTAATTTTAATGAATTTGTTACACTAAGTAATTCTGCCTGGAGACGCTGTGTGTCACATTACATACACATAGCCACGCCTATTTTTCTCAAGATTTTGAGTACAATCACTCAATTCATTCAACAAACTTTGACGTTCTTTTCTTAATGATATATTTTTACAAAATGCTGCATTTTTCTTTATTAATTTGTTTCTGGTAGATATGTATTTATTAATTTTAATATAATATTTTTTAAATTTTTTTTTACTACAATTTAAAGCTGTTGAATTAAATGAGTGACTTTCACAAGTCAGATCTATGGTGATTGATTCTGAAGAGGAGGGTGGTACAGCACATACTATTGAGGGAGCACTGCTGACCAGCTCATCAAATAGGGACTGCGACTGTGTTGACTGTTGTTCGTCCCTTGCTTGTTCCATAATAGTTATTTGATTGTATGCGTCTCGTAGGTCACATTCTAATGAAGAAATGCGTGCAAGGGCTCGTACTTTGTGGTTGTTTATGTGTGTGCCCATGGCACCCGTAATATAGGGTTTCCCTAGTGCAGGGCTAACAGTGTATGCGCGTTAAAAATGAAAAAAAATGTTGTAACTTTGTATGTACAAACAGTTATATTCTTAAGTATAACTTTAGACACTAAATTGCATTGAGGCTTACAAATACATTATCAAAACAGCTTTAGCTCTGCAGTGCAGACGCAGAATCCGCTTTACTGGTTTATTTTAGCTGATGATTTTAGTACTACCTCCGAAATACTCCGAATTTAATAGAATCTTTGTCCTGCAGAAGGGTGCTGTTAGGGTAATTTACAAACTGGGCTAACGAGCGCCTTTAAAAGATTAAATTATCTTTTAATTTATTTTTAGGATTAAATTTAAAGACATTAACATTACTTTCCATTTTAGAAAATGTATTTTACGTTAGGAGAAGTATGATTTTTTTTCCTGAAAAATGTGAAATACAATATTAATACGACGAGTAAAAATTAACTTGCTGTTCTTGACAGTAGTCTTCACAAAGTCTCAAATTAATTTAAAGAGGTATGATTACGTTTCTATAATACGCAAACATCGCAACAGATAGAGTACTTACATATTTACCGTATCTTCAAAGAAAGTAATATACATATCGTCGGGGATACTGCAAATCAGCGTATGTAGCATTGGTAATAGGTGCGTATCTGCAATAAAACAAATTTTATAGGAGAGGGATTTAACGATATTTTAGCGTACTGCATCAATGGGTTGAAGGGTGGGTGCTAACTACGAGTGAGCAAAGCCAAGCTAATGTACTTACAACTTTTCATAATTTATTAAAAAACACCACGTAGCTATTAAAACAAAACAGCAAACCCAAGTCAAGAAAAGGCGCCAAAAACAATCACGTTTAAATTTAGAATTTAAATATAAAACTAAAACATAAAGATACTATAAAATATATGTATACAAAAGAGATTTTTTATTTATTATTTTTTTATTTCAATGGCTCCGACTTTCATTTTTGCACAGTAAGCATTAATTTATGTTGTCTACGGAATAATAATAATAGGTTTCCGTAAATCACGCTAATTTGGTGGCCACGACATTTACGCGAATTTGATTTGGTCATTAAATTACTGAAATAGAAAATTATGATCCAATGCTTATTACGCGTAATTGCTATCCCCGACGATATGGACTATCTAAATCGAAAAAATAGTTATTAGATGGATAGAAATAAACATTATAACAATCTCAGTACAGGGTACTAAAACAACCGACCTCAAAAGTTCGTGGAATTTTATCTATTTGTCAAGTTTTATTGAAATCGGTTACGGGAAAATGCGCCACCGTATTTATACCCTAGTTTGCTACTCTTAAAGGTGGAATAATTTTCTTCAAATTTAAATGGGACCACTAAGGTGCCCTCTTTCCAATAAAAGATTCATCAAAATCAGTTCACAAATGCCGCGGAGTTATCGCGTAACATACGTGCATACAAAAAAAATACAGTCGAATTGAGAACCTTCTCCTTTATTTGAAAGTCGGTTAAAAAATATTAATAATCGGAAATCACGGAATTACTGTGTTATACTATTTGTTTTATTGAATATAATGATGTTTTTATTACCATGATATTCATAATTATTTATTATTTTTATTATATGATTAATTATAGATGCCTAGGTTATTTATTAAACTTCGTATATGACTAGAACATGGAGGAATAATAGTTTATTGCGATGTAATTTATTCTTGTATATATACATTATTCATATTTTTATGGGTATATTATAACTAAACAATGGCTAATCCTACAATTTATTATCAAAATTGCAGAGGGCTCAGGACAAAAACAACAACTTTCTTGCAAAATTTAAATATGAACAATTATGAAATTATTTTGTTGACTGAGACCTGGTTAGTACGAGGAATATCTGATAGTGAATTGTTCGATGATAGCTATCTGGTGTTCCGGCGGGACCGCGACTATGCCCTTACTAAACAATCTATGGGAGCTGGTGTCTTGATAGCTGTGCAACGCCAACTGTTGTCTGATTTTAATCTTAACTGGCAATCCAGTGCACAAGATATATGGGTAGCTATATCTCTCCGTAATTCCCGGCGCAATATTTCTGTCAAACCTCATTTGTGTGTACTGTATTTATGCGAGTAAAATAAAGGTAACTCTTTCTTTGTTCAAGTAACTAATGTTTCAAATCGGCTCATGAGTGCTGTGCAAAGCAATAAATTAGACGAGTTTGCTTGTCTAGTTTATTGGGTGATTTTAACATGAGTACTATCTTGTGGGGGCCGTTCGAGATTGGCTTTGTCAAATGTAACAAATACTCACATCTCAGATTTTATTGTCGTTTTATATGAATGCAATCTACGACAATTCAATAATCACAAAATAGGTATAATGGTATTTTGGATCTTGTTTTGTGCAATGATTATGTCTCAATTACTGCATACAGTAATGAGTATGCCCTAACCCACTAGTGGAGGAGGACAGTTTTCATAAAAGTTTGATTATACAGCCATCGTTCATTGAATTAGACCCACAAAAAATCGAAAAACGTACAACGTTCGCCTACCAGTGTGGTGAGTATAATAAAATCGGCCACTATTTGTCTAAAACAGACTGGTCAACCATTCTCAACAAAGGCAATGTGGAAGATGCTACTAAAATATTTTATAATGTAATTAACCATTTTCGTGAAAGACTGCAAGTACCCTCCTTGGTATAACTCTGCTTTAAAAAAATTATAAAAGAAAAGTTTAATTTTTTTAAAGTTTAAGATCTATGGTAACAAAAGTGATGAACGTACTTTCTATTTTTTACGTGATAGGGTTAAGAAAATAGAGGATAAATGTTATAAAAACTATAATTTCTACGATGGAATCTGCTATTATCAATAATCCAAAATTATTTTGGTCTTACATCAAAAGCATGAGAGGTAGCAGTTCTTATCCTGCAACTATGAAGAACCTAGATCAAACTAATGATACTGGTTTAGGCATTTGTGAGCTTGTTTCTCACTTTCGTACAACTTTCTTGAAACCGGATCCTAATTCTATTTCTAGTATACCTTGCACCATGTGAGTTGTCCTCAATTGAAGTGACTAATATGCAGGTTTTTTCACTTCTTACAGGCCTCGATCGTAATAAGTCAGTAGGCCCTGATACCTTCCCTGCTACATGGTTAATAAAGTGTGCCCGCGAACTTGCTACACCGATCACTATTTTATTTAAACGATCAATTAATGAAGGTGTCGTGCCTACTATATGGAAGTCAACATATATAACACCCATTCACAAGAAAGGATCAAAAACCAATATTGAAAATTATAGGCCTATTTCTAAATTATGTATACTTCCTAAAGTCTTGGAACGAGTGGTGTTTAATAAACTTTAAGAGTCTATTAAGTCAAGTTTATACTACAACAACAAGACTTTCTTCGAAGTAGATCCGCAGTCTCAAATTTAATAATTTTCAATGAGTTTTTGACTCATAATATGGACGAAGGTAATGAAATTGATAGTGTGTATACAAATTATAGTAAAGCATTCGATCGTATAGATCATAACCTTCTACTATCTAAATTATTAACGCTCGGTATACATGGTGATTTGTTTAGATGATTTACATCGTACGTTTTGTGTAGGTCTTAGTCGGTAGTACTCAATGGCTATGCTTCTTCATGGGTTACTATTCCTTCTCATATTCCCCAAGGTTCATTATTAGGTCCCCTTTTATTTGTTATATTTATTAATGGCATTGGATCATGTTTCGTTAATTCTAAATTTTTACTATTCGCGGATGACATGAAAGTCTTTAAAGTTCTTAATTGAGATGCGATTCTTTTACAAGAGGATCTAGTAAGACTGGACAGTTATTGTACAATTAATAAACTTTTTAATTTTACTTACAGAATAAAAAAACTGTAATCTTACTAGAAACACCTCTGGATCAGATTTGGGAGTTATACATGATAATAAGCTATTGTTTGATCAACTTATTTCTTATGTACACGATAAAGCATACAAAGCTCTAGGATTCATCATTCGTACCTCAGAAAGGTTTAAAAATATGAAATCCCTGAAACTTCTTTATTGCACTTATGTTCGTAGTCACCTTGAGTGCGCATCGCAAATTTGGAATCCCTACTACGATACTTATTCTAATAGCATTGAAAAAATACAGAAGAAATTGACTAGATTTTTAAGTTACAAATTTAAACTGCCCCATTTGGAGTACATACACCGTTGTGAAAAATTTCATCTATTACCTTTATATCTGCGGAGAAATATAGCTGATACGTATTTTCTGCTAAACATTGCACAGAATAGGATCGATTGTCCAGAGCGCCTCAGTAACATTATACTCAAAGTTCCAGTTAAGAAGTTTCGTAAGAATAATTTGCTTCATGTTCATTAGTCGCACTAATTTTAGAATGAATAGTTATCTATGACATTATTTAACCAACTCAATGACGACTGTCGTATAGATCTTTCTGTAACAGCGTTATGAATATAAAAACTATTATAACTAATAACTTATTTTCAAGTGTCTGATAAAGTGATTGTTGTGTTCTCATAGATGTGTTACTTAGTTATTTATGGTAGTGTTATTTTCTTATTTGTATAATTGTCATCTGATTATTTATATTTAAATCCATATTGGTAAAGTAGATGGAAACTCCCTAAGATAATAAAATAAATTAAAACAAAACAAAACAAAACAGAGCAGAGCGGAGCGGAGGAGAGCAGAACAGAGCAGAGCAGAGCAGAGCATGGTATGGTGTAACGGGCTTGTGTCCATCAAATACTCGCAGACTGCAGCCTTACTTGCGTAGACGTGTTTTAGCTTTAATATTCTTTGACCGCAAGAGAAACCGCATTCGCAGTCAATCTTGTATACTCCTGCATCCTGAAAGGAGTTTTGTCTGTGTTATTATGTCTCAGGGTGCAGTGCCCGTCTGCTCTTTGCGATTTAAAGGTCTGAGTGGCACTGCAACTACTATGGACAAATGTGTCGCTTACCACCAGGCGCACAACTTGTTCTTCCCGTCACTTGGTATCATAAAAAAAAACAAAATTAAGAGGTCCTAAAGAAAGACACTCAAGGATATCCTTAACTGACGAACGTATATGAGAGCATTGACGGAATCATGAGATAAAAATGTGTGTCAGGATCATCGTTTGTTATCTCTGCCTGTGTCTATTCAAAGGAAAAGGGCGTGAAGGGTAATTATATATATACATATTGTATTATACTAATGAATGTGAAACAAAAACCTCAGGGGAACATGTTTGCATGTTTCAGGATTTATCGACTGTTTTAAAATATCTACGTCCTGTTTTAAAATTCAGTTTTGGTTTTAATTAAGTTTAAGTTTTAAAATTGAAAACAAAACGTAAATATTTTAAAACAGTCGGGAAATACGAAAATATATACCCCTGATTTTTTTTTCGAAATGGCGCTTTCGACCTTTCGGACGACAGACGATATCCATATGTAACTTCTGCCTGTAACCTGGATGTATAAAATTCACGGTCTTAATCTGTTTAGATATTTCAGGTTGTTTCTATCTATGATATGTAAAATAAATATTGTAAACGATAAATATGAACCAATGTCAAAGAGAAACTTCTAGAGTTACTTACTCATTCCTCGCAGGGGAGGCTTTACGAATAAGTAGTAATAAATATTTAACTATTTCATGATTTTATGTCTGACATTACTACATATGAAAGAAGATAATATTATGAATTTGAACTTTCAAGTACGTGTACATAAGTACGCTCAAGGGCAAACTTATATACATTTGTGTTTACTAAAGTATGCGATAATGTAAGTGTATTATTAAAATAATTTATACAAAGACCGAACACAAAGAAAACTTCCTTCGATCTGTAGGCCTAGCACGAAAAAACGCGACTTGCGCGAGAGCGACTTAAAGCGCGAGATAGGTTCTCTATTCTCGTATAGAGAAAGTAAAGTCGCGCCCTATCGTGCTAGCTCTTCTGACTGGACAGTTAGTCGCCCTGGTATGGTATAGACGCGGATATGTGTCCCGTCTTGAATTGATTTTTCTTTCTGTTCAAAATTTAGTGGAATAATTTCACAAAAAATAAATTAATATCATGGTAGTAAAACGACGTAATATTTATTACAACAAATTATTACAATGTATTATTAAATTCTTCGTAGAGGGGGTCTGTGCCCATTAGAAGGACAAATATAAGTAAATGGTGATAACAAAAGAACACAAGAAATATGTAATTATTTTGTTATCAGAAGTATTTATTACTACCAAAAGTACTTTGGTAAGACATTTATGATAAATATTATGTACAAATTTATGAGAAACAATTATTTATATAGCGTACTGAAGGCAGCGATATATCTTTTATATATTTATTTATAAACTTATTTATTACATTCCAAATTCTAGTGAACTTGTGTCCCGATTTTGTAACACATACCAGTAGGTATATCATTTTAGTAGCTCCTTGTGAAAGAGTCCCTACCTACGTACCTATTTCTGCCGTCATGCAGTAACGTGAGCATTACTGCGTTCCGGTTTTGAAGGGTAATAAAGGTGCTGGTGAAATTATAGGCATATGGGACTTGTCAACTTATGTCTCAGGGTGACGGGCGCAGTGGCAGTGTCCCTAAGATCTTTGCGATTTAAAGCTCTGAGTGGCATTGCAACTGCTATGGACAGGCATGTCACTTACCACCAGGCGCACGACTTGTTCGTCCTGTCATTTGGTATCATAATAAAGAAAATTATTATTTCTAGTAGCAGTTGTCTACTCGTTGTGTATTAACCTTAGAGCTAAGTCCAAAACTCATGGTACCACGATGAAAAATGGGTGTCCCGCAGGGCTCAGTACTTGGACCTTTCTTATTTCTGATTTATATTAATGATCTGCTATTCTTTGTTAAAGACCATTGCGAAATAGTGTTGTTTGTTGATGACACAACCTTGATTTTTGAAACAGACAGACATGACATTAACTATGACCATATTAATAATATCCTCTCTAAGGTAGTTTATTGGTTTAATTCTAACAATTTATTGCTTAATGCCAAAAAGACAATATGTGTTAAATTTGAATTACCTAACGTAAAATTGACTAGTCCAAGCATAGAAATAAACGGAGAAAAGTTAGACCTTGTTAATAAAGCAATTTTCTTGGGGACCTTATATAGTAAACTTCAATGGTTTCCACATATATCTTCCCTGGCCAGCAGG
>NW_020654879.1:0-4458 GCF_003589595.1 Hyposmocoma kahamanoa
TATGTCTAATATTAATGCAAACCACCCTATTTTTTCACTATAGTTACAATAGTTATTAATTAAATACCTTATTTTTAATTTTACAAAGAAAACATTCCAATTTACGCTACATTAAGTTTTACAATTACTTTATTGAATGAATTTTTATTA
Organism: Hyposmocoma kahamanoa; assembly: GCF_003589595.1. Lineage (NCBI taxonomy): Eukaryota > Metazoa > Arthropoda > Insecta > Lepidoptera > Cosmopterigidae > Hyposmocoma > Hyposmocoma kahamanoa. Next base: position 151 of record NW_020654879.1, read on the forward strand.
AGTTTAATTTATTATTACTTATTAATAGAAATTAGAATAAATTAAAACATATTAATTAGTACTGCAGTCTTATGTCTGTTTGGGATTTTTTATCAGAGGAAATACTGGATCCCAAACTGGTGGTACGGAGAAACCATCTTCCCTGTTGAAATTAGGATGTTTTTTTAATTTCAATGGCCTCTCGCAGCATCCTGGGTAGATAACGGACTTTTTTTGCAACGACCTGTGGTTTGTCAAACTTCATTGAATGTGTAGGTTTATCCATGACATGCTCGCAGACTGCAGACTTGTTTACGCGATGGTGTTTGACATCAGCTAAACGCGGGTACAAATACTTCGCTTCGTTTATCCAATATAAGAGAGACCGCACTCACAGTCAAGCTTGTAAACTCCTGCATCCTGTAAGGGGTTACATTTCACGGGTCTGAGGAACTGAGAAATCTTCCTCAGGGGCTTGAAATAGGTCTTGATAGATGCACGTCTGAGGACTTCCGATCTTGTCTGTAACACCTCTCACGCAAGGTAAAATGGCAGGTCTTCGCTCGACTCTTGGTGATTTCACACGGTGCCTGCGGTACGGACACCAACGGAGACACCATGTGCTCTCTGAAACAAAGATTTACCCACGGTAGCTAAAAACAAATGTACGCGATTTAAATCCGGAAAAATAGTGTCATTTCCTATGTGTAACAGTCGCGGAAGCCTAAGAACTCGATAATTAGCTTTCAATTGCCAAGATCCGAGGTGAACTACCACTGAGCCCGTTCACCCTGAGACATAAGTTGACAGTCCCATCTTACCCTTCCAAACCGGAACACAGTAATGCTCAAATTACTGCTTGGCGGCAGAAATAGGTAAGGTGGCAGTACTTCCCTGGACGAACCAAGGAGCTCTACTGCTACTAAAAAGCTAATGTTAGCTTTTTTATGATGCCCAGTTTTGTCAGCAACATAAGTTTTATGACCCCTTTCAGAGCAACGATTTGTAGATACAACCTGTACAGACAACACGAGACTGAGGATATTCATGTGGTCGTACATGACGATAGCATTATGCGTTACGATCGTAATATTGTTCACTGCAAACGAAGAAGCAGTGGCCACCAGTATGGTGAAGTTCTTCCAACGAATTCAGGCTCCGATCGAGGAACATAAAAGGGTGCTCAACTACATTGTTAACGAAATAAGTTATCTTTTTAAAGGATTGTTGCTAGGCGGGGTCTAAGGTTATTTCTATTCTATTACTTATAATTATTTAATTGTTATTTTATTCTTGATTTAATTATGTTGTCGTTGATTGGTATAACTTGTGCAAAAATATTTCAATGTGTAATTTGTGTTATGTGACACTATTATAATAATGTTTCTTTGCCATAGTGATGGCTAAAATTGCGCCAATCGACTGTAACATTTACGTTACTTCTTAATTATTGTTTAATTTATTATTTCTTTTTACTTACGAATTGTGCAAGATTATGGGACTAGATGATGCTTTATTTGTGTATCTTAGTTTATAATGGTAGATAGTTAAATGAGATATAAATAATATTCGCCAAAATTAATTGAATTTCTGTTCTACGTATTTAGATCGTTTGATAATAATCAATGGAATAGATTTATCGGTATAGAGTTTAATTAAATGCGGAAATACAATTTAATTCCTCCTTGCTTTTTTCCATCACCTAGGATTAGACGTAGGCTTGGGTTCCACCCCTATGCTGTGGATATACCAAGGATTCGCACGAAGCAAAACGCTTCCATATTTATATGGCGAACGGCTATGGAGTGGAATTCGCTGCCTGCAGACTTATTACCTATTCCCTAAACGCTGCAACTTGGAACTTTTCAATGCAAGATAAAATAGGCATTATTAGGTGTTCATGCTCCTTCTTCGACCTCATCGTCACTTTCCATCAGGTGAGATGGAGGTTAAAATCTGCGCTTATACTTTATACATGTAAAAAAAATACTGTATACGAAATTTGCCAGTGGACCATTTCACTAGTTCACATGGGTGGACCATGGACAATTATTAGTCTTTACCGTAGCTCATCTCATAAGTACTAATTAAAAAAACGTAAACTTGCGGAAGGTTGGTCAACGTCATACAGTTTGCTCTTGGCCGTAATAATATGTATGGTTTCTAAAAACTAATGCATAACCGACAAATAGAATTCTTTATAATCTATTCCCCGAATTACTAAAATACGGAAAAAAGTAATGATCTGATGGAAGTGTCTAGATCAAATTTTCAGTGGGTCCAAATTATATGTATGCTCCTTGTTTACGCGATTATCCTGGAAAAACAAATCCATAATGTATCCTTAGGGAAAGGTAAAGGAGACTGTGTCCCATACAGCCAATTACTGCCGTACATTCACAATTAGTATAACAACAAAACAAACATCAAATCCGTGTCAAAAATCTCCGTGCCATTGAAATGTTATGGAGTTTTAATAACAAGGTGGGCCACGAGAGTACATCCAGGTGAACATGGGTGATCTATGGGCAAAATAATTGCCCATGAGCCACCTAGTTTATTTAATCAGGTGGTCCACGGGCACGAAAGGTAATTACAACGTGACTTCGGTATCAATTTTCGAATATAGTCACTTGGTATTGTAACAAAAAAAATTGTTTGTCGCAATTATCATCAAGTATATAACCAAAAATAAAGAGGAAATAAGGGCCATCCATCACAGGGAACTCATCAGGTGAATGGGCCTTATATCACTTTTAAATATCAACTCTCGTTTGCGCTGAAATCACAAATTAGAAAGCTGAAATAGTACAGCGCCAACAAGTGACCTGTGTGTACGTCTCCGTATATTCCAAAAATATTCTGTATTTATTGTAATAAAGATAATATCTCTAACAATGGGGGCTGTTCCCACTGGCAGATTTGCCCTAAGGTGGTAAGTGGTGGCCAGGGCCTAAATATTTTAAAGGCTCATGCACATTATGGCAGGTCGCACTGCACCGCATTGTTATACAAAAATCTTCCTAAATCACTTTCGTACATTTTATTTATAAAATTTAGATAGGTACATATGTCTACCAGTAGGTTTATGAGTGCTGAGAAAGGGGCGGCTGGTACTGACTACATGGCCTTGGGCCTAGGGCGGCCTGTAAATCCGCCACTGGCTGTTCCATTCGGTGGTGTGGGAAGAATAGCAAAACATTTAATTACAAAACAAACTGAATCACATTTCGGTAATTAAATATTAAATATGTAATTTTACAATTTTCCTCCAATATAGTAAAGCTCGAAGTGGTCGATTTGATGTGAAACAATTGACACCCTGGCCAATCGGAGCGCAGTAGTCACCGTAATGATTTGGCTGAATAGTTTTCAAACAAATTAAATACGTGGAAGTTCCTCACAAAACACTCATCGCTTCAGGCAATATCCTGTTTGTTTCAGGCAGCAACCGATAATTGCTTCGCACCGGATATTTACCGACAACTCTTTTGTTTAATAACGGAAACAGCTTTCGACAGCGATAAAGAATAATTGATGTAATCTTATTTTTTCCCCTAGTTTCTTACGACCATCGAGTATATAACCACAAATAGAGACAAAATGTCATTTAAGTTGTTTGAAAACTATTCTGCCATATCATTACGATGACAACTGCACTCCGATTGACCAGCCCGAATTCGAAACAATTGACGGGTGTCGTCAATTTAGTATACTAAATATATGGTATTTAATTACCGATGAAATGTGATTCCGTTTGTTTTGTAATTACATGTTTTGCAGTTTTGCCCACACCACCGATATAATTATCAGAGATATTATCTTTATTACAATAAATACAGAATATTTTTGGAATATACGGAGACGTACACACTGGTCAGTTGTTGGCTCTGTACTATTTCAGATTTCAAATTTTTGATTTCAGCGCAAACGAGAGTTGATATTTATAAGTGATATCAGCGCCATCTGACTGATGACTTGCCAGGTTGGATGGCCCTTATTTCGTCTCTATTTCTGGTTATTGTATTTATTAAGTATAAAAAAGTTACTATTATAAAACTAAATGTGATAAACAAAAAGAAGAGGATATTTACAAATATTGATTTTATATGCTTTTATAATTTTTTTTTTATGTTTTATGCATTTGAAAATAGTAATAGAAGTTTTCCATAACCGGGAACTACTTTTATTTTTTTTCTATTGTTATTCAAATTTTCGTTTCTATTGTTATTCAAATTTCAAAATATGCAGTTCATTTTTTACGATACGAACGAATGAATTAACGAATAATACATCATTTTACGATATCTATAATATTATGCTTAGAAC
>NW_020654879.1:4468-61512 GCF_003589595.1 Hyposmocoma kahamanoa
CGGTAACTACTCTAGCAAACCATAAAGTTTTTAATGCCTGGGTCTGTCATTTAAAAAAATAATAACTTCAAAAATACGTCACGACAATCGTGTGTGTTATTGTTTGGGCTGGTGATTTCGGTGTGTATTTATTGAAAACATACCGTAAGTAGCGTTTTTTAAGTTTACCCTGAATATAAATGTTTATAAACTATACTTTAAGGAGTAATTTCATGGTAAACGTTAGAACCACTCAAACGGAATATTATCATATTTACCCAAGTACACCAAAAATTTCATTAGTGCTTTTTAAGTGCAGGATTTGCTGTGTATTACTGCATTTTATTTGAGATGTTTTTGTTGTAGTACGGAGGGTATTTATTTAGCAATGCAGAATAATAATTTTTATTTATAAAAACTTGTATTTAATCTGAATGCTTTTCTAATTTGCGAAACCAAATAGCCGCCATTTTGCGGTAGGAGGAGCGCATCGCGTGAGCGGTTATCATCGGGGGACTAGACGTACGCTGAGGTTTCATCCCTACATTGTGGATATATTAAAAAATAACTAATATTGCAGTAACTTTGATAACAACATTTTTTTACAAATATGTAATTTTTCTAACCAATTTGCTGGTGCACAGTATAATCATTATTACCGAATTTTAGCAACAAATATCCATATAATTTGTGGTTACGGAAATCAAATGTTCGGTAAAATAATGCAATTGCACTGTTAATTGACCCGATTGAGCTACTCGACCGAGAGCACGTTTTGTGGCGGTTGGTCATACAATATGGTTCGTTCATTTCTACCAATCGCTTTGTTGCTTAATACTAATCATTCGAATGGGAATATCATTCGCCAAAGTGGAATCCGAGCACAATAATTCGACTTGAGTCGAATCTTTTTTTTTTTTATATAATACCAATTGATATAGGTACATACTTTGATTTAAACATTCACGATTTTCACACATTATAAGATTTTTAATTCGGGATTTTATCACGTGTAAGAACATTTTTTAATTACCTTGGCGTTTCGGACGTATTGCAAGGTCCATGGTTTCGAAGGGACAGAGGAGGCGCGTGTCAGCATCTTCTAGCCGTGCGAGTTTTTCCCCGCATTTGATCTTCATTATTTATTTGTGCACTAGGGTCGACGTCGACACGACGAGTGTTGTGTGTCGGTCTAGTGACAACCCCAGTGCAGTTTGTGCTGTGTGTGTGCTGTGAACATAATGTTAGTGTTGCTAATAAATAAATAAAATAAAAATGAAAGATCATCAGCTCTTTTCCCAATGTAAGAATCTAAGTCAAAAGATGAATATTTATTATACTCGTACTTCCACTTATACTTCGATTTCAAATTTGGTATAGGTACTATGGAAATCCAATAACATTGTTCTATCATGTTTGGACTCATTAAATTCAATTCGTTGCATCTGCCCGATCGCGGTACTAGTTAATTCTTTTGAACCATTTTACAAGTTAACAAATATTTCTTGTATAGCACAAACATTTAAAACATCACAAAAAAGCTTTAAAATATTTTTTATAAAATCAGATTTATTTCCACTTAAACTACTAAACTCACTAAGCAATACCTGCGGTCCACAGAACATTCCAAGCGGTACCAGCAGCGGCACACGCTTTCACTAATGTGAAATGTGGATTGCAATCTACATTACAATTGATAGAAAATTGTTAAAAAAAAAATTGTTTTGTTTTTGTCGATCTTTGGAAATGTAAAAATTTAACACTACATTAAGTATTAGTTAAAAATGTTTTTTTTTTTTAATTTATTTATTGTATAAAGGACAAAATACATAAATATGTTTCTAATCGCATTTTAAACCAATATGCATTTATAGCTATGGAAGAGCGGTGCCTCCTGACACAGGCTTGATAAGCTTAATAGGAGGTACCATCCACTGTTAATGTAAAGTTAATTGTATTACTGAAATAAACATTTATTTTATTTATTTTTTATTTACAATCCACCAGAGCTCCAACAGCGCTCTTCACTGGCGCCCGAACACTAAGAAGAATACAAATAAATCAAGACAAGGCAGTGAAAATTTTTAATAACAGTGAAACATTGTGAAAAGTATCAAAAGTGCGAAAAGTGTCATCACATAATTAATTTACACTGCAAATCACCTACACACCTCATATTTCAAGAGGGTTCAGTTACAGGGTTAGCGACGTATAGTGAAACAGGAACAATTTTAGATAGTGTGTTTATTCGTTCATGGTGCAAATAGAAGTGACTTAATAATTGATTTACATTATAAAGAATCTTATGCCTAGTCAACATTTCCTACCTACTAAAGTAGTCACGTTGCTTCGGCACATTACAGTCTAAAGTACTATACGGAAAAAATGTCGACGCAAAAATTTTCATAATTAGAATTACGACAGTTAGGTTAGCTTCAAATTGCCGCGGCCAGATAGCGGGACGCTGCGATGGATGAAAATGAGCAATGCAATAAACTTTATGTTGTACAGCATTAGGTTGCATTTTTTATACAAAAAAATGAAAAACTGTGCCTGGCGTACATTGCAAAACGCAATCAATATAATATAGAACTCATTCTCCACTAAATAAAGGATCACTCGTAAATGAATGCAAATTAACATCAGTACAGAGTACTAAAAAAACCGACTTCAAAAGTACGTGGAATTACGTTTATTTCCTAAGTTTTATTGAAATATCCCCTAGTTTGCCACTATACAGGACTTGAAACTGGAGATAATAAAAATCGGTTCTCACTACTCAAAGTATATTGAGAGAAAAACGCATTGAATTGGGGAAATAGCAAAATCAACCATTAAAATAATTGCTCTTAAATTAAAGTTAGGTGCTATTTATAAAAATGAATCTTCATGCGTGAACAGCCACCCTTAGAGGTGTATGATTTTCTTCAAAATGAAATGGGTCTGTTACGGAAGTACCCCCTTTCCAACAAAAAAGATTCATGAAAATCGGTTCACAAATATCGCGTAACATACATACAAAAAAAGAACATACAGTCGAATTGAGAACCTCCTCCTTATTTGAAGTCGGTTTAAAAGAATAAGGTACAGCGCGACGCATCCTATCACAGCTTGTGCCGTCGCCGCAATGCAAAGTGTAATTTAGTCGCTCAACAATATAATTTTTATATTTTTGTTTCTGATATAATTTTATGAAATGGTATTCTAAGTTCGTCAGTTGTGAAGTATATGAAATTTTTCTTATCTGTCTCTATATTTTCTTTAAGAAATTCTTTTATGATGTTTAAATTGTTTGGTATAAAAACTTCAATTATTTTTCTATTTTCCGTAGTTATATTTTTAGTTTTATATTCATTTCTTAACCATTGGTTTATTATAAACTGTCTTGGATTGGTATCAGTTGGTTCATCGCGAATTGGAATATTATAACTTTCATCATCTAATAAACTTTCAGTATGTAAATCGTCAGATATTTTTGAATCTACCATAGTCGTAGCTCTTCCAGAGTAGGAATCAAATGTAATATCATGAATTAAAGAACTTGGCAGTTCTTTACTACTAGAAGGTTGAACGTAATCTGATAATAAGTTTATTTTTATTCTTGAATTATCAGCATTAGTGTTCTGCATGCCGTTTTTATAAATTATTTCAAAGTTGTATTCTATCTATCAATCCATCTAGTTAATTTTGAATTAAGTTCTTTAAGAGAACATAACCATGCCAGCGGTCTATGGTCTGTGTATATGGTGAATTTATTACCATACAGATAAGGTCTAAAATATTTTACTGCTCAAACTATAGCAAGCAATTCTTTTTCGATTACGCTATACTTAATTTCCGTATCTGTTGAAGTTCTACTAGCATAAACAATTGGTTTATCTGAACCTATTTTGCCTTGTGATAAAACGGCGCCAAGGGCTATATTGGATGCATCAGTAGTTCGACTTGGTTTTTTACTTCATTTGCTTGGAATAGGGCCTACGTATAAGGTTTTACATAAATTAGTTCTTCATTTTCAGTTCGTATGTGATGGTTTATTTCATGCGTGAATGTTAATGGAATATCTTCATGGTGGAAAATATCTCTATGAATATAGACATAATTTAGTTATTAGGTCTTTTTCTTCCTGGTTCATATGTTCTGTACGTAACTTTTCTAAATTGTGAATTAATAATTGGTCCGTTTGATCATAGAGTCTCGTATAATTTAAATGACATAATGTTCCTTCAAAAGTTGTAATTTTAAAAGGTTTTTTATTTGAATTATAACTTCGTCTTCCGTGGTATTTTGAATTACTGTAGTTGCAAAATTATTTTTATATGTCACTAAGGCTCCAGGCATTCTAACGCCTGCAGCGAATTCTTGAAAATCTATTATGCCGTCTCCATTAGTGAGTGTAGTTGGAATCGTTACTCTGCTCTGAACGCGGCGATAAAAACAAAGTCACAATAGGGTCGTAATTCATTGGAGTTTTTACGAGCGGAGTGCTGAGTAACCAGTCGTCGATATTAATTACGGCGTTGAGCTTCTTTAGTAGGTCAATGCCTAAAATGTCGTCAAAATTCTCATCTATATCGTAAACGTCAAATTTTTCCTCTGCAAAAATTTTAAAAATTGGGATATAAATTATTTCGTCATTGTATTGTTCTTCGAGAATTCTAGTGCTCAAATAAATAATGAAGATCAAGTGCGGGTAGTTAGAAAAAGATGCTGGCACCCGCCTCTTGAGTCCCTTCGAGACTATGGACGTTGCAATACTTATTAAAATATGTTTTATACGTGATTAAGTCCCGAATTAAAAATCAAATATTTTTTTTACAAAACATAAGTGCGCATTTGACCTTCATCTCACCTGATGTGATTAATATGTTTCATTACTATAGAACTAGTTGAAAGTTTACAACCCCTGAAATTATCTGGATGTCAAATTACCTTGTACCACGATACGCTAACGATAACACTTTCGCACGTTACTGGGAACATTGAAGAGTATCGTTTTCACAAGAAACATATATAGTGGTAGGAGGGGGTGAATGATCGTTATTGACATGCTAAATGGCACTTAGTATAGATAGTATACAATTTTACAGATTTGCCGATGTTGTCTACATGCAAATATAAAAGAGCCACCTTGACATTCCTCGCAAAATTTTTCTTCGATTGGAAATATCTTATCGGAAGCCATTTTAAGGTCTGTTTTGTTTTTATAAACGCTAAATTTCACATTGAAATTATAGCTTTTTAGTAATATCTTTCACCCGCACACTAAGTTACTCAATTGTCATTTATATACACGTGGAGTTTTTTGGCTTAGGTTTGAGAGTGTCATTGCAATTAATAATTATAATTGTGAGATGTAAAATAATACTTTATGTGTTCTATAAGATTCTTAACTCTGTTATTCCACGAATATTCCGTTAGCACTGCAATAACGAAACAGCTTTATTGATTATGAAGGAAAATTATGCATTTATTTTTACAATAAAAGACAGTCAGAAAGTGACGATGAGGTCAAGGCAGTGTTGGGCGTTAATCAATTAAATTTCAATCAATAATTCAATCAGATTAAAAAATAAATTCAATTGAAATCAATTGCAAATGAATCAATTTTAGCCCCCAACCGGGGCCCCCAACCGGGCCCCCAACCGGGGCTTCCAACCGGGCCCCCAACCGGGGCCCCAACCGGGGCCCCAACCGGGCCCCCAACCGGCCCCCCAACCGGGCCCCACAACCGGCCCCCTAACCGGGCCCCCAACCGGGGATCCCAACCGGGGCCCCCAAGCGGGGTTCCCAACCGGGGCCCCCAACCGGGACCCCCAGCCGGGCCCCCAACCGGCCCCCTAACCTGCCCTCAGCAGGCCCCCAACAGGCCCCCACAACCAACGCCCTAACTCACCCCCATATGCCCTATAAATTTATCATAATTGTCAGTTTTAATTGTTAATTGTTAATCAAAAACATTGAAAAGATTGAAAATTGATTAATTGTTAATTGTAGATATTTGCGATTAACGATTGATCAATTGTTAGTTGCTGTTTCGCAATTGACAATTAATCAATTGTCAATCTTTAATTGCCAGAACAATTAAATTTTGCCCAACACTGGGTCAAGGATATAGCATGCACACCTAAATAATGCCTATTTACTCTCCTAGGAATATCCACAACTTAGGGGTGGAACCCCCGCCCACGTCTAGTCTCTCTCGATGATGGGAAGAGGAAAGCTGAATCAAATTATGCAATTACATCGCATACTCTCCGCGATATATCCTGTAGATACGGCGGTGTTCAAGGTTCCGAGTCGCCTCTTAGCCTCTTAGCACGCTTGTCTATTGAATCCAAGGTGGCCAGTTGGTATTTAGCAGAGCCATCCCATAACTGGCAGCAGTACTCCATACACGACCGGACTTGTGCTTGGTACAGCTGAAGCAACTGTCCCGGTGAAGTATCGCCTCACCTTGGAAAGGAAGCTTCTTGGCTGCATTTTCGGCCATGGATTCAATGTAACTAACCATTCCAAGTAGGTGAAGACTGTCGGCTATCGGTATGGATATATCACGAAAAGTCGAAAGTCAGGCGAACAGGACTCCGTTTAGTGGAGAAAAGACACGCCTACGTTTTGGTAGCATTAAATGTGACAAGATTGGCATCGCCACAATCGGAGACTGCCTTAAATGTCAAATTTAAACGACTAACTATGGACTTTGAATGGATGGATTATTAAAAATCATAAATAGCGCCACCAACTGGCGTTGATATTATTAACAAAACAACGCCATCTAGTGGCCGTTACCAAGCCGTGGCATCTTACGTCAAAAAGAATGAAGGCAAAGAGTAAGGGGCTCAGAGGCTTTGGTTGTCCAATCGAACGTCGATATCAATCGCCTACTCCAATGTAGCATTGACTCGTCACGCAGTGTCCATAGTAGGCTATGGAACAGTAGGTCCTATACTAAATCAATATATCTCACCTGATGTAAAGTGACGATGAGGTCGACGATGGAGCATGCATACCTAAATAATGACTATTCACTCTCGCCTTAAAAAGGCCCAAGTTATAACGTTCAGGGAACTAGTCTGCAGGCAGGGAATTCCACTCCATAACCTTTCGCCATTTAAATGCGAATGTTTGGAATATCCACAACATAGGGGGAACCCAAGCCTACGCCTAGTCCCCCGGTGATGGAAAGGGGAAGGCGGAATTAAATCGTGTAACTCCATCGCACACTCTTCATGATATAACCTGTGAAATACCGATGACTCAGATTTTAACTTTGTTTCTAAACCTTGAAATTAGTCGCATTTTAAAATTTTTGTCTTTGGCTTACTTAATTATAAGAGTCACGCACACTCGCTCATAGAAATATTCCCTACCTCAAATCACACATAGAGCAGGCGAACCGGTTACTCGGTTAACCGAAAAAAACCGAGTAACCGTCCACTTTGGAACCTGGTTTTCAGCTAAGGAAAACCCGGGATATTCAAGATTTTCGGTTTTGTCTTAAAATTATTAAAATATAAATTCGTAACTCATAACATTATCGTATATGCTAGAAACTCGGGAACCTGAATACAGTGCAGCGACAGCGTTCGCAAGATGGGTGCGTAACCGTTGCGTAGTGAATGGCGAGCGAGCGAGCGGTACAGGAACAACGCTTTAAAACAAAATACCTAACGCAGTATGTTACTTGCGTTAGATACTAGATAGCTAGATACTGGGTAGCACACTAAATGGAATCAGACTAAAACAATCGCGCACACAGGCAACATAGCCTCGCATTAGGGAAACCCTGTGTCGCGGGTGCGTATGCAGGTGGGTAGACACAAATTACGCGCAAACTCATGATTTTATAAAACGCGCGCGCGTGTGTGTGTGAAACAAAGACTATATATATTTATTTTAATTTACCAACTGCCTACGACTAGTGAAGTAAATAACAAAATAACACAATCTTTAATACATTTATGTTCTAAAACAAAATCAGACGGCCATTCAACATCCCAAACAGCTCACCGTTACGGACCTCGCTATTCATAGCGTGGTCCTGTGAATTTGTAGTTGTTGCGAAACTTCATCTTCCCTACTTTGAGTGCATTTATAATTCTATTATCCGAGAAGAAGCATTCAAACGTATATTTATTTTGCTGCTGCCGCAACTGCCCGATGGTTATTATGCCGGCCGGCCTGACACGCAGAGACATGTTTGTATGGATTACATTTATTTCTTCCGTAAGTTTGGATGTCATTTGTGGTTGTGTTGTTATGCCCCGTGGGGATGCTCCCCATTTTGATGAAATTTTGGAACAACATTTTTATCAGATATCTATATAGTCAGCATTAAGTGCTGTTAACAACTAAAATGTTTCTGAATTTAACAATTTATTTATACGTGTTTGTGCGTTACGTGTACAAAAACTGACATTATATTAGGTATTTTGAAATTAATTTAATTCTTAATTTTCATAATGTACAGGTAAGGTACAATAAAAGCTTAAATACTAGAAAGTAAATCTAGGATATTAGGATTGGGTCCCCGCGGCAAGGTGCCCAAGATGCTGGCAGCGTTCTCCCTTTGTATGGCTGTGCTAATGCGTTGGGTAAGGTAGCTGCCGCCGCAAGGAGGGCAGCCTTTGGGTTTCACAGCCAATCTATTATTTTTTTGATATTTTAAGTAAAACGAAGACGATTTTTGCACGCTAATCGTAAAAGTTTTCTTTTTCTCTAATTTCGTAATAATTATATGATTTTGATGTTTGTAATAGTTATCATTTTGTTAAAATTAAAAAACTTATTTCGATTTAAGCATTTGTTTTGATATTGTCTTGTTGTTACTGTGTAAATAAGTGGTTCAAATTAATTGTGACGTGTACTTATTAAATCAAATGTAGGCACCAAAAAAGGTTTTTATATTAAGTTCATGTTATTTCAAATTATTTTCATAGCGGCTAATAAATATTACGTACCGTTTCAATTATTTTTTTTATTTGTAAATGCATTTTTGTTTGCCTTTTTTGCCTGCCTTAATAATTATTTGTTATGCAAGGCTGCAAAGTTGTTGTTAGACACGAGTGCTTGAAACCTGAACAAGTGAAAGACACCTGAGCGTAACGAGGATTTTGTTTCTTTTTCAATTTATTACAGTACAATTCAATCCAAGGTATTAAAATTGAAGTGATTAAAATTGAAATTGGAAAACAATAAGTTTAATTTTGGGTGCATTCTGAATTTACACCACATACGTTTTCTCTTCTTTGTATTATAATTGTATGTGGTTTAGGTTAACCACATACAATTATAATTGTTTTAGTTCTTCGACAAATTAAAATAATCCAATAAAACAAAATAAGTGTTATTGTTGTCTTGTGTTGTGAATTTAAGTCAATAATAATGAGAATAAATTATACCAACGGATTAATATTATATAAATACTTAATGTACTTATGACGAATCGCGTTTCGGAACGCTTCACAATTTTTTTTTTGTCGGAAAAGCAAAAGTTCTGATTTTGCATCTCATCAATTTTTATTCTTGATTGTACTTATTATATTGTGTGATTATTGAAATTATTTTAGTTCTTCGACGAATTAAAATAACTTAATAAACAAAATTAGTCATCGTGGTCAATTCACTCAGGTTCGAATTTCAAAAAGCTTTTCCACGCTAGCGTGCAAAAAGCGTTTTTGCGCGCAAATTTGTAATGGGAAAGAAAGCCTTTCCGTGCTAGTGAGGTGAAAAATAATTTAATAAACAAAAATTAGTCATCGTTGTCAATTTAATGTCAACAATAATAAGAAGTGTGTAGTGTCCCAGTAGTGGGATGTATAAATGGGTTGATGATGAATAATAAAAATAAATTGTACTAACGAATTTATATTACATAAATAATGTACTGCAAATCGCGTATTTGAACATGTTTTTTTTCGTCTTAAGAAAAAAGTTAGGTGCACCACAATCAGTTCGAATTTCAAAAACCTTTTGCGAGGTGAAAATTACATTTATCGTAGCTAACCCAAATCGAGGGCATACACCACGGGGGCATTAAAAACCGGGGGCATAACGAACGGATCCCGCAATACTGTGTTTCCCTAGTGCAGAGCTATAAATGTGTGCGTTATTTCAATTTTAACTACAATACAACACAAATATGCGTGAACTAGGGCTTTCATCCCAGGAATGTTGGTCTCGAAAATTTGGAGAGTCTCGACTATTTTTTGGTATTTTCGAAACTCGAGACTGGTGTTTTCAATCTCGGGAATTTCGAGACTTCTTAAAAAACATACTAAACCAACAGTAATTTTTCATTCGGGTCGTTCTCGTATAGCCAGTCGTCGCCATGCATGTTAGCCTTTGAAAATTGTCCAGTTTATCGGCTGCGGATGTCAATTTGATTCGTAGCCACAAAATTGAACGTGACATTCTGAATCAAACAAATGTTAGTAACTATTTTGTATCTAAATTATTTAATTCCAATCGTGATAAGAGAACGGTATTATTTCTAATAGCAATGAACAATACAACAATTGTAATTTGACGAACATACACCCACCGGCAAATTTTGCTGTACAAAAACAATTGAAAATATAAAACAGTAACGTTCACGTTTAGATAAATGAAAATTGGACAAATAGTAGCATAGGAAATGAAACTATTTTTCCGGATTTAAATCGCGTATATTTGTTTTTTCAATCAAACCGACGTTTCGGGCCCTTTACAGGTCCCATGGTCACGGTGTCACGGTGTCCTATGTGTAACAATCGCGAAAACCTAAGAACTCGACAAATAGTAGCAATTAACAAAGTTAAAGTGACAGAACAATAGCCATAGTAGCCTTACACATACCGCCATTCATGCAGAGGCTGTAGGTTCGAATCCGGGCCGCACCTAAGAGATTTTCGAAATTTATGTGCGCAACTTAACTTGACATTTATCAGTACAGAGTACTAAAAAACCGTACTCAAAAGTTCCTGGAATTACATCTATTTGTCAAATTTTATTGACATTGGTAACCGAAAAGTGCGCTAAACCGGACTCATCCCCTAGTTTGCCACAAAATCGATTCACAAATTACCGCGTTACATACATAAAAAAAAAGAAATTTCATAAATGTACTGTGACGGCTTAATATAAGATCGTGAATGTTTCAGTGAATATGTCAGAGGCGCTCTCTGGCACTCACCCTGTATACCTCATAGTGTGACTTGGACCGTGCAGTATTTCACCGGACCCATTCGGCAAGACAAGTGGGCGCGTGGCCTCGCGATAAGATTGGATGTGTCCATGCGATATTTATGACCGTACGATCTGACAAGTTGAATGGGGAAGGAATAGACGAAAAGCCTGCACTTTGAGATATATAAATTAATGGAAGTGACACTGCAACTAAATGAACATTACACCTTAATTAGGGCGTAGTAACACCAGTTGCGATACAACTGTTTCGAAATTGCGGATAACGTTCTCGGTGTATTTCCGCGCCTGGGAAAAAACGAGACTTACGAGACTATTACAAAAGTAGGTTTCCATACTTATAGGCATTGACAGTAAAACCATGATAATTTAATCAAGTCCTATATTATTTATTAAATAAATTGTACAAAAGTTTGAATTTATCTCATTTTTCATTTTTATAGTGTACCTGTGCGTAAGAATCAAAGGGTGTTTAAAATTGTAATATTGTTTCGTTGGTTTCTTATCGTTGTAAAGAAAGACAGAACTTGCACGTCTATTCAGAACCTTACGATAACTCTGTTGTCGATCGATTCGATTAGATATCGTATGATTTCTTTTCATTTTCATTCACAATAACCGAATCGAACGTCAAACTGGCGTATTCGAAACCGAACCGAAGATTGTATGGTCTACATTTCTTTCTCTCGTGAGTTTGGGTGTAATTTGTGGATCTCTATGTGTGTTGGTTGGTTTCTCTAGTGCGGAGCTATGACTGTGTGCGTAAAAAATCCGATTACACCAAGCTCAGCACTACCGTGTTGCCATGACTATGTCGCCAAGAAAAAATATGTCCGTTGGTTTAGCAGATATTTTTTATTATGCAAGTAACGAAATTAAATTATTCATTTGTTTATTTTATATTAGAGGGTACAAACAGCTTATAATATCACATAATCGAAGTTAAAATAACATTGGTATATTAGCTAACAGTTCCCTGCCGATAGCCATTAAGTTTACTAAAAACGCATTGGTTACACAAATAAATTAACTTTGCACTTAATCTAATTACTAACCTTTAAGTGTTTTTTACATCTCGCTTTGCTAAAACTTTGACTTTCCGAAAGACTGAAATAACATCTTTGTCTAACTGTCAGTTCCAATATTTCTAAATCCATGTAAAAAAGGACAAGGGAATCGAAATGAGGTTATAAGTTGCCCGTTGTGCCCTCTCGCAAGCGCCTAATTAAATTGCCACAACAAGAAATCGAGATTGTTCTCTCTATTTCTTAGAAAACAAAAGTCTTTTACTAATTGGGTCTGCACTATAGACATTTCAGATACATGGAGTGACCTCCAATATCAAAGTTATTAAATTTGTATTGAATTGATATTAATTTTTTTTGTGAAATTACTCCACTAGTTTGTTATAATTATTTATACAAGGATCGAACACTTAGAAAAAATTCCTTCGATCCCATTGACTTACAAATAAATGGACGACGGGTCTAATACAAAAACCACGAAAAAATGTCCCAAGTCAACCTATTTAAACGTAGTGACATGTAAAGAAATATGAAAAAGCTAAAACGTTGAATTGAAATTGTAATGTCATCGCAGTACTGTCTAATTTTGCTTGCTTCGCTGTCAGTCGAACAAACGAAGACTAAAGCGTGAACGACGCTCTGTATACGATTTTAACACCCTATAAGTTCGGACACTTTTTAGCGCGGACCCGACGTCCATATAATTGTAAGTCAATGTTCAATCCGGCCGGATTCGGACTGACGTCTTCTAGCGAACCGTGGCAGACGCTACGCCAACTAAACCAGGAAACGAACCAGCGTACCTCATGAATTTTTCCATGTGCTTGTTATCGGATGTCTGTATTTGATTGTTCAACGACTTTTTAGCCGTAGCGCCATCTATGAGAAATTTATGAAAGTATTTCGTCAAAGACTTTTTAACGTAAATTTTATCGAGTTCTTAGATTTTTGTAGGAATGAACGAAATTAATGAAACTACGTTTTTCACGGTTCTGACTGTCACAATTTTTTTTTATTTGACTTCAAGATTCGTTGTTAATTACTAATCCTGTCATTGGAATTACAAACTAGTAACCAACTAATTTTCATATTTGAATGATATGAATGATCATTCCTTGTAATCCATTTTTGTAATTTTAGAAATACATACTCTTTGTAGGGACGGTGGTAGCCGGGGATATTGGAGACGAGTGAAACCAACGAATGCGGTTACAAGACTGAATATTTATTGTATATCATTATTCTAAGTATATTACACTACTACTAAATAAGTATACTACACTTACTACGTCACACCTCTCTCGCAAGTATAAAAAAAAGTAGTACAACTTTGTTTTTTAACATACAAATGAATACTAAATAATACTATATTATATTAATAAAACATCATAATATTACTGTTTGTTTCCAAATACGCTTACAACTAGTTGATACATTTTTTTTAACTTTATAAACATAGACATACATTTAAAAAGACATTTTAATATGTATGCAAACTAAGTAAATGTATTTTTTTTTTTCACTTAACGCAGTCATTGTTTGTATAATTTTGTTCGATTCTTATGTACAGTAATCAGCTTGTTATTTTTTAAGTACATCTACATTAGGTGAAGCGTCTCGTATTACTTCATATGGACCTGAATAGATACTACTGAGCTTCTTACCAGTTTCATTTTTTTTCAAAATTAAATCTTTTGGCTTGTAGGTAACCGAGTTCAATTTCTTATCGAAATTTAATTTTTGGTTCAGTTCGCTTTTAAGTAAATTTTCTCTTGTTTCTTTTCGAGATAGTTGCAGCCGATGTTTAAGTTCCAATGCATAATTGTCGTGACTGTATAACGGTTCTACAATATTGCTCGTTAAATTACTAGGTAAACTGCACAACTTACCAAAAACAAGTTCGTACGGAGTGTATCGCGTAGACGAGTGTACTGACGTATCGTATGAGAAGTTCCAGTACGGCAGCCACTCACTCCAATAGTCCGGATGGTTATCTGTTTGTACCGAGTTCGTGGGTTTTCGTGATTGTTACACATAGGAAATGAAACTATTTTTCCGGATTTAAATCAAACCAGACTGACTGAGGTGGTACAGTCTTCAACCAGTTATGTCTAATATTGATGCAAACCACCCTATTTTTTCACTATAGTTACAATAGTTATTAATTAAATACCTTATTTTTAATTTTACAAAGATAACATTCCAATTTACGAAAACGTGACGATGGGACCTGTAAAGGGCCCGAAAGGTCGGTTTGTTTGAAAAAACAAATATACGCGATTTAAATCCGGAAAAATAGTTTCATTTCCTATCTGTTTGTATTCTACAAAAATATTCCTAGAACTTTATGCGTGTTTTCCAAGGTTCCTATGCTTTGGTGATGGTAAGCTGTCGACTTAATTTGTGAAATCTGTAATAATTTACATACCTCGGCTATTACTGCTGATAAGAACTCTGTTCCACGGTCTGTACCTATACAATTTGGTATACCATAAACTAATATGAAATTATTTACGAAAGATTTTGCAACCTCATTTGAGCTTTTAGTAATCAACGGGTAAGCTCCGACGTACTTTGTTAATTCGCATTGTATAGTTAAGATGTAGCTATTGTTATCGTTGTCTTTGTCTAAGGGTCCAATAAGATCCAAAAATATTTTGTCAAAGGCTGAATTGGCAGTAGTGGTAATTACCATCGGCTCTTTAATGTGATGGTTTGTATGTTTTTGTTTTTGACATTTATCGCAAGGAGAAACAAATTTTTTAACATCAGTTTCTAAACCGGGTCAATTATACCGTCGTCTGATATTATTAAGCATCCGCCTGATACCCGCGTAGCCACTAGTGGGCAATAGGTGGAAATCGTTTAGAATCACCCTACGATCATCCTTGTCATTTATTCTATTCAAATTTTCTAAAATTTTTACTCGTGGACCGGTCCAATTCTTATTTTTACGTATCTCATCTACTAACTTTTTAATAAAATTCTCATTATTTTTATCTTTTAATAAACATAGCTCGCTCACGTTACACCGTTTACAAAACATCTCTAACGCACTTACAAATTCGGCTCGTGTAAATTGTAATCGTGAATTAGGAGTTATATAAATCGTATATACTCAGGTACGTACATTAATGATTTTTTATTTGAACTTTTCAATATTTTAACTTTTATTTTCTTTAAATTATTTTCTGTAATAAATACCAACTCTACTGATTCCGAAGGTTTTTTATAAATATCCACTACATTCGGTTGATCAGGCCGTTTGTCGTTGGATACTATATCGACCTTAGCCTACAGTTAAATTGCTTTTTCCATTGCGCGCGCGTCATTCCGTTTAAGTTTTCATGCATTCCTTTCAACTCTTCTGATGTTAGCTGTATTCTAGATAAAGCGTCAGCCGCCGTGTTTTCACTACCTTTTACATACTCAATATTAAAATCATACTCCTCCAATGTCAACCTGAATTTTAGTAGACGGCTAGTAGGATCTTTCATATTAAATAAGTATATTAAAGGTCTGTGGTCCGTATAAATTTTGAACTTACGACCGTATAAGTAAGGTCTATAGTATTTTACTCCCCATACAATTGCTAACAATTCTTTTTCGATGATAGGGTAATTGTGCTCGGTTTTATTCAAAGTCGTGCGTAGTATAAGCGACCGGGCGTCAGTCCTTGTTAGATATAATTGCTCCTATGGCGTATCGTGAAGCGTCTATTTTTAAATTAAATTCATTTTCTGGTGAAAAATCGGAGTACTGTAATAATGGAGGCGATATTAATAATTCTTTTAATGATTGAAATGATTTTTCACACTCTGAATTCCATTCAAAAGTTACATTTTTCCTACAAAGTTTATTAAGCGCATGTGCTTTCTCGGCAAAGTTGGGAATGAACTTCCGATAATAATTTAGAAAAGCCACAAATCACTTTACTTCTTCAACATTTTTCGGAACTGGATAATTTTTTACAACTGTAATTTTTTCGGGGTCGGGTAAAATTCCGTCAGCAGTTACTAAAATTCCGAGATATAAAATTTGTTTCTTCAAGGATTTAATTTCAGGATAACCTTATTTAGTCTGTCAAAAACATTAATTAAATTTTTGTTGTGGTTCTGTAAGTTTCTACCAAAAATTATTGAATCGTCTAAATAAACGAGGCATTTGTGAAAATGCACTTGGGCTGGTTTTTAGACCCATTGGCATCCGTTTCATTTGAAATTGACCAGAGTTAAAAGCTGTGTACTTTCTGCAATTTTCTTCGAGTTCTACTTGATAGTAACCCGAAAATAAATCTAAAGTTGTAAAATATACGCTTCCCGATAAAGAATCTAAGATTTCAACTATGTTTGGTAACGGGTATTTATCCTCTTGTACAATTTCGTTTACTTTCCGATAATCCACTACTAAACGCCATTTTTTCTCCTTTACATATCATTTTTAGGCACTAACAAGATCGGACTAGACCAGTCACTACAACAGGGCTCAATTACATCTCGTCTAATAATTTTTTGAGTTGTTTTTCGATTTCTAACTTTTGAGTTTGAGGAACTCTATATTGTTTTGTAAAAACCGGTGCTACTCCTGGCTTAATATAAATAGATTGTTCACGTAAACTCGTAGTCGTCAGTTTGTCGCCTGGAAGATGAAATATTTGAGAAAATTTTGCACAAATACTTTCAATAGATTTCTTTTAGTCATTATTTAAATGGTCTAAATTTATTTGAGAAAATATTTTTTTTACTCTCTCGGCATTTCCGTTACACTTTTCAAAAGAACATATTTCATAATTTTTTAAAGGTTCTATTTGCAGCTCATTTATTTCTAATGTAATCTCAATCTCAAAATTTCTCTCTCAAAATTTGGATAGGTATTTTACCTAATGTTGGTCATACTAAAGAGCTTGCTAAAAATACTCCCTTTTCAATTTCTTGTGAATAAATAATACTATCTTCCCCCAAATTTAATGAAACAAAATTAATGTATAAAGGTATTTTTGTGATATCCTTGCAACATTTCCAATCTTATTGCATTATTTGTAAGTATGCTAGTAATTCTCAAATTGTTATTTTCCAAGTCTAGAACTCCGGAGTATTTTTTCAAAAAATCGTGTCCTAAAATACCACTTGTTTCACATGGCAGTGAATTAAAAACGTAAAACTTGTGTTCAAATATTTCACCTTCGGCCTCTAAAGATAAATAAACTTATCCAATTGCTTCTACTCTACCACCAATTCCATTTATTATACTTCTCTCCTTAGAATACGAAATATTATTCTCCTCAATGTGTTTATGTTTGATGCCCGAAATGGATGCACCCGTTTCCACTAGCCAAGTATGATTATGATTATTGAAACGTAATTGGACATGAAGTGAATTCTGGCAAGACATGATGATATCACTAGTCACGAAAAAATTCCGCAGTGTCGTTAGTTGTAATCCTTTGTTCTAATTCGGGATTACGTGTCGTTGCAACATTCAGGTGGTAATTACCATTACGCCTACGGTAATTGCTAAATTGATTCCTACTTGTACGTCGACCACGTCCTCCGCGTGCACCGCGAGATCTTGTCCAGGTGTCACGATTGAATCCTCTGGCGTCGTAGCTTTGCTCCTGGGGCTGGTACTTCTGGTTTCTCTTACCGTAATTCCCTCGAGTATGGTTATAGTTCTAATGGAGTGCGCTTTAATAACGCCTATTACAACGGCCTCTAAAATTGTTACGTCTGTTATAATCCATACTAAAAATATCGCCCGAGGTTGAGGAAGTCGCAGTATCCTCGTCTTTAGCTGCCTGGATGGCCTCTGTCAATGTACTAATATTTCTAGCTGCTATTATCGTGCTAAGTCGACGATTACGCAATCCGACCGCGAACCGCTTAACGACGTATTTTTCGTTTATCGTCTTCAATACATTATATTTGCTGGAATCTCCATGGACTTGCGCAATCGTTAACCCTACGAATAATTCAGAAATTTGACTCCCAAAATTATCAATAGATTTTGCTGTATTTTATGCAATTTGTCTTGAATAGCCGCTGCTGATTTTTTTGGTAATAGTCGTGATTGCATATCATCCAATAAGTTGTTAACTGAACTGTAATTTGTTTCTAATTTTAATTTTGCTTGTTGCGACAGTCGGCTTTTCAATACAAATTTTACCAAATTATTTTTACTTGCGTCATCTTTCAGCATGGATTTATAATCAACTCAATACCGGCAATTAATTGCTTGATGCTTGTCTCATCGTCGGCCATTAGTACTGGCAACATATTTAACGCAATCTTAAGATCAAACTCCGTTGCATTACATAGTTTTTTTTGTAACTTTACACAATTCTTCTATTTCATTGTACAATACATTAAACTTACTAACCCTTTCGTTAATTAATTTAATTTCCTGATCCTTTATTAATCCACTTTCTATATCTTTGCTTATCTATTTTACTACGCAAAATTTTTTGTAGTTTTTTCGCTTCTTCAAATTTTTTAAGCACTATTTCACCTTCTCTCCGTATTCGTCCTATCTTAATTAAATACGTTCTTATTTGTAATAAAGATTAATGTAAATTGTTTATTATTTCCATACCATAAAAGTAAACTTAAAGTCCTTATCTCCTATTGATTAATTAATGAATATCCACTCACTTATTTACCACGTAATTGTCTCATTTTCACTTTAAACACTGTTTACACGCATACATGTGTATATTTAGCTTCTCCTTGATTTTTGTGGTATTCTACCACTATAGCTCGCGCTCTTCTTGTTATTTTCTTGTTAAGGCAGGTATTAATAATCCGCATAGTGAAAAAAATTATCCACAGATAATTGCAGGTTGCAATTAAAAGCCATACATACAAGTTAAACTTATATGACTCATATAACTGACGGCTTCATAAATACAATAGAATAGAATCCATTTATTACATAACGCCACAACACAATAATACACAGTAAAAAATGAAAAGTAAAAAAATAAAAAATAAAACAGAACTAAATTAAAACTAAAACAAACTAAATTAAAACAAACAAAATAGAATAACAAAAAAAACTAAATAAAATTAATTAAAAATAAAATCTTAGTAATAAATAATGAAGCGACCACAAAGCTAGTCAACACTATTGTTGTAGTAAGTAGTTGTCATGTGTGCGGCTGTGGCGTATGTAATAGGATCCACTCATATAATGTCACCGCCGGGAAAAGGCTGTGACGCTGATTTTCAGTGGACCCTAAAATCACCGCCAGGAAAAGGCTGTGACGCTGATGAGCGTATCTTATTAGCTATTGCTGTATCCAACTTGAGTGATAATATCGTGTCTATCCTCAGTATTTGGGGTTGTAGGACTCGGCGCTGCTGGTTTACACATGTTTTCAAACGGGTCAAAAGTAAGTTTCATTCCTTACTTTTTACTGGTAGGTTTGCATCCAAATAAGGCAGGGTCGCCATGTAGGGACAGTGGTAGCCGGGGACATTGGAGACGAGTGAAATCAACGAATGCGGTTACAAGACTTTATATTTATTGTATATAATTATTCTAAGTACATTACACTACTACTAAATAAGTATACTACACTTACTACGTCACATCTTACTGCATATAGAACTATGTATCTATTAAAACTACAAAGAGGGACATATTTAAAACCTTTATTTTTAATTCAGTATAGATAATCAAACCCGCCTGTTTTTGTTAAAATGTATATGAATAAAACTTGATTTCGACACTAGTAGGCCAACTATAAAAATAAGAATAGTGAAGGCAATAATGCAATTATATAGTAATCATTGAAACGTCGTAACATTCACAATACAGACATTTTTGACAAAAGTATACTTTCTTTCACAATCTATCGATAAACGCACACACTCAACATAGCCCCGCACTAGGGAAACCCTGTGTCGCGGGTGCCATGGACACACACATAGACTCACGAGAGAAATGATTGTAGGCCATACAAATATTTCTCCCGGCCCGGGAATCGAATCTGGGACCTCTGCGTGGCATGGTAACCGTTCGGCCACGGAGGCAGTTCGATAAAACTGTCGACAACATATTTAAAATTTTATAAGAAGTAGCAACCCTGCAAATGTAATTTTACTCTGTCTTCAAAAAAGACAGACTATGGGGATTCTCCCTCTCGCCGGTTGAGTCGGCGCCGTGGGATCAGTGAACATTCACCACGACGCCGCGCGCCGCCCGGGATCCGCAGCACCTACCTTTAAACGTTATCGCGCTAATGCGGTAGTCACGTTAGCGTTTCGTAATTTTAAACGAATTATCGTGTAATAATCCAAGATGGCCGCAATACGATTGCCAGACGTATTGAATGAACGACAACTTTCTTTACTTGTGCATATGTGCTAGCAATAACTTTTTTATTCTAGACATTCTTTGGAGCTAATATAATGGTCTCAGCTTCAAAATTGTGTAAAAACTGCAACATGATTTCGTCGTTCCGCCACTAGGACAGACATCTGATAAGCCCGAGAACAACGGTCGAAATAAACAACGCCGACCACGCTGCACGATATTTAGCGCGCAAAACCCTTTGATGTACCGCCACCCGAGAGATAACTTGTACGCAGCCTAGCCGATAATGGATGGCGCTATGGCAAAAAGTCGTTAAAAACCAAAAACAAACAAGATCTGCAACAAGCACTTAGAAAAATAATTCCGCTAGTTCGCTCCGTCTGGCACGGTTTGCTGGAAGACGTTGGTTCGAATCCAGCCGAATGGAAGGATTTTTTTCTCAGTGTTCGATATTTGTATTAATAATTATAACAAATTGTTGAAGTAATTTCACAAAAATAATTGAATATCATGGCAGTCAAACATCGTGACACTCAATAACTTTACCATTTAAAGATACGTTCCACGCATTTTTGCCCTCTAGTCTTCAATTTTATTTATATTTATAATTTTTTGATTTGTATAAACCTAATTTTGAGTAACTTTCTCTCATAGCAATCATTCGTGACGCAGTCAATGTTGTTTTTTTTGATACTTTATCCGTATGCGGAGGCCTGGAGACCTATAGCACAGGGTATCCTAGTTTAGGCTCCAGCCTTCACAGACAACAAATGTTTTATTACTTAAGAATGTTTAATATGGTTGAAATTGTGTGTGAAGGATATAAAATTTATTATTATTATTATTA
This sequence comes from Hyposmocoma kahamanoa, assembly GCF_003589595.1. Taxonomy (NCBI): domain Eukaryota; kingdom Metazoa; phylum Arthropoda; class Insecta; order Lepidoptera; family Cosmopterigidae; genus Hyposmocoma; species Hyposmocoma kahamanoa. The sequence continues at coordinate 25,820 of NW_020654879.1, forward strand.
TTTTCGTATTTATTTTAAACTCTCGCCTCTCCCAAGGCCTAAAAAATTAATTTTGAATTTTTAAATGGGAGAGGCGGTATTTCCCGGCAATGGCACAGTATTATTATTATTATTATTATTATTATTATTTAACTTCACCGTTGAACCGCATCGGTGCCATGCCCGTTGAATTGTAATATAGGACACAATTTTTTTAAATTTACTAAATCGTTTTTTGTATCGTCCAATTTAGGACATTATATTTTACGAAACCAATTTACAAATTCCTTCGAATTATTATAGAATCACTTCTTTTGTTCTTTCAACAAACATTTCTGTACAATAAAATACATTTTAATTAAATATTGTAATTAAGGCCTGACATACGAGAATTAATAACCAATTGGAGTACTAATTAATGTGTTTCCTGCCTTCTAATTGACACAGACCAACTTTTTGTTAACGATGTGTGATTTTGTTAAGAAAAAGGGACCTTAATAGGCTGTAGAGCTCCTTGTGAAAAAAATTCGTCCAGAGAGATACTGCATTACCTATTTCTGCTGCTAAGCGAGAATTAGTGCGTTCTGGTTTTGAATGGCAAGGATGCTGGTAGAATTACAGGCACACGGGGCTTGTCAACTAATGTCTCAGGATGACAGGCGCAGTGAGGGACATTCCCTCAGATCTTTGAGATTTAAAACTATAAGTGGTACTGAAACTGTTATGGACAGGCGTGTCGCTTACCCGTCCCGTCAGTTCGTTTCGTAGAATGTAAAAAAACAAAAACTTTGCAATGCGAGTGTTTTTATTGTTGACATTCTATTCACACTTATATATTTTTTCTACCAACGAGGCTTGGAAAAACGTGTATTGATCACGTTATATTGAAGACAAAATTACCAGCTATTACCCTAGTAGTACAGTCCACTTTCACTGATCATCAGGCTGTATTATATAGAAGGGCTCATCGAAGACCTATCAAAACTAAAACTGGGAACCCATTTATAATACAAGAGATCCTGACAGAACTATGAATTACTTTATTAAATCTATTCAAATACAAATACAAATACATTTATTGCCTGACCATAGGTATAAAATGAGGTCTTAAATATTACATTGGTGTGTACTCCATAGTCTACCAGTTAAGGTGTACAATATTGCTTATGTCAAAAGTTTAAAAAAGATAAAAAATTAAAAATATTGAAAATTATAACAAATAAAAAATTAAATTAAATTAAATTACATTACAAATACTATAAGAAAAAATAATAATAAACATGTCATTTCCCTAATCACCAAATTTATTATTGTCGTCAAAAAACTCTTGGACACTATAGTACAGCTTGGAACTCAACCATTTACTTAAACAATTTTTAAATTTTGTGTACTCAAGATTTTTAAATTCATTCGGAATACTGTTATATATTTTTACCGACATTACGTAAAAGCTCCTGTGGCAAAAAGCTGAGGTGTGAGTGCCGGAGTGAATTATTCTGTAACCATATCTTAAATTTCTATTGTTCCTTTCGTTTGCGATTTGAAAACACGACGGGTGTTTCTGAACAAATGCAGCCGCCTCTTTAATATACAGGCAGGGCAAAGGAAGGATTTTGCACCTATCAAAAAATGGCTTACATGAGTCGGTTTGAGCCCCATTGCAAATGATGCGTACACAACGTTTTTGCATTTTAAATACTTGCATAAACTCGACTGAATTTCCCCAAAAAATAATCCCGTAATTAATGACCGACTGGACATACCCAAAGTAGGCTGTTAAGGCCGCATCCACAGACGCATTCTGCACTAATTTACGTAATGGGTACATAAAACGGGAAAGTTTGTTACACATACTTTCAATATGGGCTTTCCAGCTGCAATTGCTGTCAAGAATAAGGCCAAGAAATTTTGTTTGTTTTACTTGTTCTATGTTAACGTGATTAAACGAAATGTTCAAGTCCAGCGGTAGTCTTTTATATGAATGAAATTGCATAATGTTAGTTTTTGCTAGATTTATACTAAGCCCATTTATATTCATCCATTCTATGATGTCACGTATACTGTTATTGATATCACGTTCGTAATTATTCTCCTCTTCACACTTTATAACAGCTGTGCTGTCGTCAGCAAATAAAACCATTTGTTTACTTGTATTCCTTGGAAGATCATTAATATAAAATAGAAATAGTAGTGGTCCCATGATGCTACCTTGGGGAACACCTCTATTATTTATCCTGTAGTCTGATCTATTAATAATTACGGTATTTGCTTCATTACAGAAATATGTCACTTCGGTACATTGCTGTCTGTCAATTAAATATGATGTCAACCAATCTAGTGCTTTACCTCGAATTCCGTAACGTTCCATTTTGTTTAGTAAAATGTCATGATGTACACAGTCAAATGCCTTCAACATGTCAGTAAAAACTGTTGATACATTAGTTCTCTGATCAATACATTCGTGTATGGTTTTTAACAGTTGGAAAATTGCTAAATTCGTTGACCTATTCCTACGAAAACCATTCTGTTCATTCACAATTAGGTTAAATTTATCAGAGAAACTTAATAATCTTTTGTACATAATACGCTCAAATACCTTTGCGAAAATTGGAATTAGGGTCACTGGTCTATAATTGTTTAAAATGTCTTTATCGCCTTTTTTGTATAGCGGCTTGATAATGGAACATTTGAGAAGTGACGGAAATACACCATTTTGGATGGACAGATTAATAATGTGCGAAAGAGGTGATGCAATTAATGTAGCAGTTTCTTTTAAAATACGTGTACAAATTCCATCGTATCCTACAGATAACGTGTTTTTTAGCGATTTAATTTCATTAAAAACCTCTTTCGTAGTGACTGGCTTAATGTAGATTGTTGATGGATTAATATCTATGCCATTGTAATATTTTTTTACTTCAGAACATTGCACGTTAGGTAAAGATTCTATGAAAAAATTATTAAAACTATTGGCAATTTCCTGAGGATCCACTGTAGGTACCCCATTAACACTAATAGACTTAATTGTTTGTGGCAAATTATCGTTCATACCTGTACATTTTTTTATTATATTCCATGAAGCTTTGCACTTATTTTTTGCACTACTAATGATATTGTTATTCACTATTTTCGACGATTTTCTAATACATTTTTTAAGGATACATTTGTACAATATAATATTTAATATTTATTTAGCATTTCCTTGCGTCCTTTATAATTGAGATCAATGTATATTTTTCTTTTCACCTTGCTTGATACTTTAATGCCTTTTGTTATCCACTTTTGTTTACTACAATTTTGAATTTTAACTTTTATAGTAGGGAAGCATAGGTCATAGAACAATTTGTACAATTCCAAAAATTTACTATACGCAATGTCAACATTAGATTCAGAATAAACTTCGTCAAAGGATATATTTTTAATACAGTCAATGAATTTATTTATATTAGTTACTGAATAATCTTTCTTAGTTATGTACCAAAACTTCAAAAATTGTTTCCTTTTCATCTTAATAGATAACGTCTGCGCTGTGTGATCTGACAAATTAAGTTCATGTATGTCAGTCTTTGTACCATAACTAAAATTACAAATTATGTTGTCAATACAAGTTTTTGATGTAAAAGTTATTCTGGTAGGATCCATTATTTGGGGATGAAAGTTATAGGAGTTAAGTATTCTTAAAAATTTCTGAGCAATACTCAAATATTTCGTTTGTGTAGCAATATCAATATTAAAATCCCCACAAAGTATAATTTTGTATTTTTGAATAGTCGATAGTTTACACAATAATAAGTCTAATTTTTCGAAAAATATGTCGGCATTGTCGTAAACCGGAACCCGATAAATACATACTATTATTAGTTTTTCAACGGGCAATAAAACACCACAACACTCAAAAGCCGCTCGCACCCCAAAAGCCTTTACATACTGCAACTCTTTGAATTCCAGACTTTCACCTACATATATACAGCACCCACCCCTGCTGTTAATTTTATTGTGTTGTAGTCTATTTCTCGCATATGAAGCAGCTAAGCGATATCCCGGAAGATTCAGGTTACATTCATCTCCTGACTGTACAAAGTGTTCAGTCAAGCATAAGCTGTCCACAGTCACGTGCTTATCCTCCTCTAATTGATTAAGTGCTAACAATAATCTTTCTTTTTTATTTGCAATACCCCTAATATTTTGATGAAGCAAACAAAATATATTATTATTACGCTTCAGTATGCACCTACCAGGAGATGATGCAATATGTAAGGTTCTCCCACTATTTGGTATCACTGTCCCCCGAGGAACGAAAAAAGTTTATGGGTACTTTATCATTATTCTTATCGGTGATCAATTTGAAATAATAAGGTATAGTTCCCTTTTTTAAATTTTCGTTACTGTTTTTTGAGTTACATTGTTGTATCTTATTGATGCTAGGGTATTGCATAGTAACATTAATATTTTTTGTAAATGTACAACGTGCTTGTTTTATCGATTTAATGTATTGTAAAATGTAATCTCGGCTATCCATAATTAAATTAACTTTTTTACAAATTGAATGGAAATATTTAGATTTTGTATAATAATATGGACTAATGTTACAATTAATATCAATATATGTACAGTTAGTAAACGTTTTTGACCACAATTTCAAATGATAATTAAGAGTATTTTCGTTTAGGTAAGGGTTATGCACTACGGGCAATATAAATATATTAGCTTTTGACAGTTTGCTTAAAACAATACATAGATTTTTATGCAATAATTCCGGGTTGGAGTCGTGACTGCCAATTCCCAAAATGACTATATCACCCTCACTGATACAATTTTCAATGTTACAACAGTACTCACTAATCTGCGTGCTTGAGGCATTGTGCATTGTAAAGCCAAATGGTTTGTAGACATCATTCCACTTTCCATGTCGTGAATTCAAAATAGCAGCAGACAGGCCCGATAATCGTTCCTCTCCTACAATCAACAAATTATGTTGACTTGTCGTTGTGGTGTCGGCATTTTTTTGAATCTCCTCTGCCTTATTGGGGAATATATAATTTTGGTCATCTACGGTACTCTTTTTTTGATTCACCTGTTTGTCATTCTTAACATCATCCGTTCTATTTTTAGTACACATAGTTTTATACTGACTGCACGGTGTAGTAGATTGTTCCACAGAGGAAAAATCCAATTTCTTTCTGTTCAAACTTTTGTTTCTATGCACACTTTGTTTTGATGATGATCTTTTTGCCGTAGTATTAGTATTCGCGGGTGACTGGCTAAGTAAAGATGTTAAATGTTTAATTTTATTTTCGTACTCCAAAATTTTCTTTTTTAATTTGTACTTTTCCGACAGAGTATTCACAACTTCGTTATCCGCTGACGCCAGTTCTTCTTGCAAATAATTATTTTTCTCCTTTAATTCTTCAAACGCTACCCTATTAAACGGGTTTGGATCAGGACAACTTCTATTTAAAAACAATGAAGATTGGTCATCTGGTTCTTCATCATCCATTAACGAGCTAAATGAATTCTCCGTCGAGACATTTACTATAATTTTTTTCCTCTCTGTTACGAACCTTCCAGAGTAAGAATGAAAATCGTGTGTGTTTATTGGACTAGACGAAGTATTCTTGTCCTCAATATTTGTACTCTCTAGGCACTGATAACATTTCCAATTCACTTTACGGTTAGGGGTCATCAAATAAAACCTTTTGTCAGAAATGTTCACACATTCTATATGGGCGTATTGTTTACAATTTGCACAGATTATGAAATGCCTATTTGTAATTTTTTTATGACATTTGTCGCATACTAGATCCATTTTTGGGGTATTCATGGGAGTCGAACTCGCGTCCTCTGCGCACGCGTCACACGTTTAACCACTGTGTCACCAAACGCGTAGCCGGCACGGCGGAATGAAAGGTACGTAACTCAAGCGATGTATGGGCCTATACCAATGCAACCACAAAACAAGCGATATTTTAGCGACACCGCTGTATCACTAAGGGAGGTTTTATAGTCACGCGTTTCGGCAGCGCCGTCGGAGCGCGCGCGTTCGGATATATGGGGGTAGTTAGTAGCGTTTCAAACTCGCGCGGTTGGGCAGCGCCGTTCGTTGAACGCGTCCTATTCGCGCGGCGCGGTCGAACCGCGCGCCGCTCGTGCGCTTCTACGGCCATAGTGCGTTTTAGTCTGACGCCGTTGAGACGCGCCGTTAGGTTCTGTTGTGTACAAAATGAATTACATCGATACGGGACGAGTAATTGACGAAGTGCGAATTAGAAGATGTTTATGGGACCCGGCCGATGATTTTTATAAGAATAAGGACGCAAAAAATAAAGCCTGGGAAGAAATTGGAAAGGAATGATGTTACGTGTTCGCCTCTCAGTAACCTTGTAGCGTTATAAGGATCAACACCTACTGTTCTTCGACGTTGTTGTTGCCTTTTTTTCCATAAAAAGTAAATAGCCAGTACTCTAACCGCATTGCCGTTCATTTTGTACACGACTGTCTCACAGCAGCTAAACGCGCCGTACTAATGTCGTTTTATAGTGCACCGCTGTTCAAACGCGCGCTGTCCAACAGCGCGCTACCCAACGGCGCGTCTAGCCGCGTGACTATAAAACCAGCCTAAAGGAATATCGGCACTCCGACGAAACGTATCGCATTGGACTGTACACGCACGCTTATCGTGGTAGCGGTCACAGAGTCGTCCGGTTAATGACCGATGAATCACGACAAGGCCGCAGCGATCGAACTTGTCGAATATGAAGGTGACACTAACGGAAATAAATAATTTTTGAAATATAATTGCTCGTAACTTCACTAATTGCACACTTTTTGAAGATATTATTTCACAAACACTTCCGTCCTACTCTAAACTTTGGTATGATGTAAAAATTATTTTAGACTGAGTGTAAATTTCACTTTTTTAGGAATAAAAAACACAGAGCGAAGTAACAAGGTGTTGTCTTGACGACAGTCTCGGACGTGACTTCAATGTGTCATAATAAATAACTCGGTTGTGATAAAGTTGTCAAGCCGAAATAAAATAATTAAGCCATGGATAACACCTGGCCTGTTTCGCTGCATGCGACATAGGGATAAATTACATAAAAAGGTACCACAATCACCAGGAAATGCAACTCTCAAGCTAATCTATACTAGATACAGAAATTACTGCAATAATTTATTAAAAAAAGTTAAACGAAATTATGACAAAACATTATTATAAAAAGCTGGGAACAATAACAAGAACATGTGGGAAGTAATAAAACATTTTACTAATAAACAAAACAGAATTAATTTGCAACAGAACCATTAAATATGATGGAACCTACGAAATCGATTGAAAGTATCAACGAATTTTATGTCTCTGTTGATGAAACGTTGGCCAATAAGACAGTGAAGTGCGACAATCCTCTCCACAAATATGTCTTTAATGGTCAGCCAATCAGGACTCTGAATTCGTTTGTGTTGTAGGACACCGACGAGTCAGAAGTCGAACGTATGATTATGGACTTAAAGAATGTCTGCACTGTTGGATGGGACGGTATACCGAACTATCTACTTAAAGAAAATAGACTTCTTCTCGTCCCGATCACGACACATATTTTTAGTTTATGCTTAAGCGAGGGAATATTTCCCACAGCACTTAAAAAGTCAATAGTACTTCCTATTTATAAGGCAGGTGACCGCAGCCACATCGTAAACTACAGACCAATATCCATACTCCCTTCTATCTCCAAGCTGCTGGAACGGATCATTAATAATACACTGGTAAAATACATGGAAACAAATAACTATTTTATTAAATTTTTATTGAATTGATACTCAATTCTTTTTTGTAAAATTACTCCACTAGTTTGTTATAATTATTACTACAAAGATCGAATACTCAAAAAAAAATTCCTTCGATCCGGTCGGATTCGAACCGACGTCTACTTGCATACCGTGCCAGACGCTATACCAACTAAGCCACGGAACGAACCAATGGACCTCACGAATTTTTCTATGTGTAAATAACTATTTTTCAAGCAATCAGTTTGGTTTCAGAACCGGAAAATCTACTTGTGAGGCGGTACATGAGCTTATTGACTATGTAGTAAGGAGTACTGACAAAGGGAAAAAAACAATTGGCATATTTTTAAATCTTGCCAAAGCCTTCGATACGGTCTCGGTCACTTTGCTCCTTGAAAAGCTTGAAAAATTTAGGATGAGAGGTATACAATTAAAGCTATTTCAGGATTACCTCTCAAATCGCTATCAACGCGTCAAAATAGATAACTTTGTGAGTGACGACCTATTAGTCACATATGGCGTACCGCAGGGTAGTATAATGAGCCCAACTCTCTTCTTTGCATACTTAAACGATCTCTGTGACTTAAAATTAACTTGTGGAAAAATAATTTCCTATGCTGACGATACTGTATTATTGTTCTCAGCAGATACGTGGGAAGAAGTTCGCAGACATGCTCAATGTGGTTTCAATATAATCAGCCACTGACTGAAGAATAATATCTTGAGATTAAACACAGATAAAACCCACTACATAAAATTTACTATGCGCAATTCGCCCTCGCTTTCTCAGTCTTGTATCTTGATTTCACACAAGTGCCGTAAAGATCTAATATGTGACTGTCCCGCTATAGCTGAAACTAAAACCCTGAAATATCTTGGCATAATTATAAACAATAACCTTTCTTTGCAACCTCACATAGAGATGCTAACTTCAAGATTAAGGAAGTTAATATACACTTTTTAAAATGTCAGACATGTTGCAGGTACTAGATTAATTAAACAGTTATATCTAGCACTTGTTCAGTCAATATTGGGATATTGTATTACTGTCTGGGGTGTTGCTTCGAAAACTATTATGATGCGCCTAGAAATAGCACAACGAGCAATTCTCAAGGTCAGCTCTTTTCGATCATATTTATTTCCCACACACCTACTATATCAGACATGTAAAGTCTTGTCGGTGCGTAAGCTGTTTATATTGCTCACAATCTCTAGGCAAAAATCTAATTTAAAAACTAACAAACATCCCAAAAAATCCAGGCGACGTAACGCTATACCGTACAATGACAAACCAAAATTTAAACATAAATATGTAAATAAATATTGTTGTAAAACAATCGATATACATTCAATAAACAAAAGAGAATGTAAACATAGAGTAGCAGAGTATATCCATAAACTGACCTATTATGAAACCGAGAACTTATTAAGTTTTATACAGTAAGTAGTTTTTTTCTCTCTTTTAACCAACACACATGGAGATCATTGAATGTGTGTGAGAACTCGATTCGTTCTGAAAAGAATGGTAAATAATTTAAAAAATATGGGTTGCTACGAATAGCGACGGAAAACTCCTCAACAGAATTATTCCGAATTCGATCTTAATATTTTAACATATTTCGAAGCATGTCCAAAGGCTTCAAGCAAAGATGCTGCAGAAGATATTGGAACGAACCACACTCGCGTACTCCAAGTGCTTAAAAAGTATAAGTATAAATGTTATCGTGACGGCCAGTTGGTGCAAAAATTGCATCCTGGGGATTGTGAGAGACGACTTCAATTTTGTCAAAACATGCTAAGAGAAGTTGGCTGTAACCCGAATTTTTTGAGTAACATTGTATGGTCTGACGAAACCAACTTCAGTAATAACGGCATGTACAGCTGCCGCAATAACCGTTATTGGTCTCGAGTGAATCTCGTTCGTGTTCATGAAACTAACAATCAAGTAAGATTCTCTTTCAACGTTTGGTACGGAATCATGAGAAATATGGTTGTGTTAGTCCACGTGTGCGAAGGTCATTTGAACACTGTCAAGTATCTTGAAATACTGGATCTCTTAAGAAATGAGTTAAATGTTTTATCCGAGGAAGAGCGAAATCGAATAATTCTGCAGCAAGATGGCGCTCCAGCCCATAACAGCAGAGTCACTACTGCCTACATTAGTAACCATTTTAATACCTGGATTGGTACAAACGGTACAATCAGATGGCCTGCGAGATCACCAGATCTCACCCCTTTAGATTTATTTGTGGGGATATGTTAAAAATCAAATTTACCTTAAATCCTATGCGAGTATAAACGAGTTGAAGGCTGAAGTTCAGAATACGATTTGTAATACAATTCATCACAACACATTATTAAAAGTTACTCAAAACGAATTCGTTTAAAGAGATTAAATTTGTGTATCCAAGAAAATGGAGCTCATTTCGAGCAACTAATTAGTTAGATTAACATTTTTTTCGTTTTATTAAAATACGTTAAGATTTCATGGGTTTTTTTTCATTTAATTAACCAATTCTGTGAGAGAGATTTTATTCTTATAATTAACCGTATAGATCGATGCAATAAAAGTGCAGGGTGCATTTTTTTCACATTAAAGCGGGTTCGATTCCCGCGTGTTGCTAGAAATTTTCGAAAAATCTATGAATGCAGATTTATTTCTTTTAAAAAATAAAGGAATGTTTCCTTTAAGTATAAATTTCTATCTCCAGTATTTAGAGTAGGTACTTTCCCTCCAGGTGGCATTACAAATTTCCACCCGGTATAACCAGAAATAGAGACGAAATGTCATTTAATTTGTTCGAAAACTAATCTGCCAAATCATTACTGTGACAACTGCGCCCCGATTGGCCAGCCCGAATTCGATACCGTCAATTGTGTTAACGCATAATAATAACGCACACACTCAACATAGCCCCGCACTAGGGAAACCCTGTGTCGCGGGTGCCATGGACACACACATAGACAACCACAAATTACACCCAAACTCACGAGAGAAATAAATGTGGGTCATACAAACACTTCTCCCGGCCCGGGAATCGAACCTGGGACCTCTGCGTGGCAGTCCGGCATGGTAACCGTTCGGCCACGGAGGCAGTTACTTCATGTTACTTCAAATCGACCAGTTTCATTAGAGTTTTGCTATTATGGGCAAACATTGTGGAATTACATGTTTAATATTTAATTACTGATGAAATGTGTATCCGTTTGTTTTGTAATTAGACGTTTTGCTGTTTTTCTCACACCACCGAATGGAACAGCCCCCATTTTTAGAGATATTATCTTTATTACAATAAATACAGAATATTTTTGGAATATACATGGAGACGTACACACAGATGTTTTCGTTGTTGGCGCTGTAGTATTTCAGTTTCCTAATGTGTTGCCAGGGGGGATGGCTCTTATTTCGTTTCTATTTCTGGTTATCTACTCGTTGTTTGGGTGTAATTTGTGACATGATATCCCTAGTGCGGGGCTAAGATTGTGTGTATTATTATTGTTATTATTTAATTACGTCACTTACATTATTTACATTGGTACTAACCACATACAATCGCGTTTAATATACTTGATGCATACATCATTTTAGAGTTATATATATTTGGTGGCATGGCTTACTGGGTTAGTTTTTCATTTCAGCTCAAACTTGCAATTTGGTATGACCAGTACAAAATGTTTGTTTTTCTCTATAAATATGTTTATATCAATGTATACTAATTTATGTGCTTTCTTTTGTGTAATACCTTGTGAAGTGATTGTAAATGTTTGTTTTTGCTTGCATTTGTGTTGAATATACGTTTTATCTGTCTATATTGTCTTAGTATTATTTTGTATGTACATATACTAATATTAAACTTTCTTTTAAGATATGTACCAATTCTGTTGACTTACGCACATTTCTGCTTATCATTCTTTGTTGCCCTGTTTACATAAAAGTGCGTTAAAGCCAAAGTCTGTCATTCGTCCGTTTTCATACGTTTTGTCACACGTGTTCGCATGCCGCAACTGTAATTTGATACAAAGGGCAACCACCGCCGCCGCCGCCGCCCGAGGCGCGCGCCGCCGGTTAGACATGGAAGAAAAGCGTTATATTTCTATCACTGTGACTGTTGTTACAGTTACAAAACATCACAGTGACAAATTACCGTGTTTTTGTCACACCTGTCAGTTACATCACGACATACGGCTTTGACAAGCGGTTACTTTTAATAGTCGTTATTAATAATAATAATTATTGTTATTTATTTTCAGACAGCAAAAGTCCAGCTTTATTAGTAACAATGCTATGAATTAAAATTATTTTAATACTAAAAAAATTTTAATCGCAATCAAAACGAAAATCGAAATAATAAAATAATGCATGCCAACATTCCAAAAATAAATTAAATTAATAACAAAAACTTTAAATGTCACAATTAAAACATATATATATATATATATAATAAATAAATATATAATGTCGTAAAAGATTACAATGATGCAAAACATAAACCTTGCCGCAATGAGCGAGATACGGGCAGTCGAGTGTAGTGTGTACGACACTGGACACTGGTGTGAGCCATGAGCGGAGGCATCGCACGTATACGTGAAGTAAACACATGTTGTTTCATTGGGCTATCCCTGTGTAGCGTAAGTAGCGTAAACGCCACATCGAGTCTATTTCCAATCATGTTCAAGATGGTGTTGGAGCGGACGAACTTCCACAGGCTTAGACCTATCGCATAATTCGTTAATAAGACCATGCGGCGTGTTTGTGTTTTGGATCAATTGTATTTACAATATTTACACAGTATTTACAGTTACAATTAGCCTGATGTATGCCACTGCTGGACAAATGCCCAATCCATGCACTTAGGTCCAAGCCTTATCATAGACGTCCAGTTCGTCACGCCATCGCACTGAGGTCGCTCGAAAGGTCATAAATGATGAAAATGAGTACCCGAAAATCTTTAATATATTTACACATTCCAATAAACCGATAAACAAGGTTCTAAATACAATAAATACACTACCTTTTTGTTCGTTTGTCGCTTACTTCTGGGCTTTGGAAGTGAACGCATCGTTACGCTGCAACCGCGCTGTTACCAGTGACTCATTAGCAAGGAATATTTGCTATTTTGCGATTTTTTTATTATTTTGTGTATTTCTCAGAATTTTGTTTATTTCTCAGAATTCTGTTTATTTATCAGAATTTTGTTTATTTCTGAGAATTTTGTTTATTTCTCAGAATTTTGTTTATTTCTCAGAATTTTGTTTATTTCTCAGAATTTTGTTGTTTGTGTTGTTTTCTAATGGAGATCCAAGAACAATGTATGTTTGTCGTGTTTTACTTAATTTTGTATTTTTTATATATTCAATGCATACATTGTTAAGTTGCTACGCCAACTCCAATTTATACGTAATTTTTACCATTCATAATTCAATTAATTTTGCGTAGTTTTAAAAAATGCCAGGCATTTTCAGGCTATGTACCCCACATTAAAATAAATGTATATATAAAGGTATGTATGTATGTGTGTACACATATGTGTGTATATATGTTGTTACTACCAAGTTTCATCGGCTTTTGTTTGCTTTTAGGGATTTTATGACGCGGCTAAGTCGGCGTGACGCGCAGAATAGTTGAGTCACAAAAATATGTTTTTGATGTGGTTTCAATTGAGTCGTTGCAAAACTTAACATTAACGGGAAAATGGGGATTTGATGGGAGTACAGATCAAAGCTAATATAAACAGATTCCGACGATGACTAGTGTTTTTATCACATCTTATATACCACTTCAATTAGTACTTAATTCAGAATCCGAAAGTATTATTTTATGCAAAAACCCGCGTCTCTCTTCCACTAAGTACTTCTGTATTTACTGGCGATGAAGCTTATTATAAAGATTTTTTCTTTTTTCCTTTACTATAACGAAGAAAATGGTCGAACTTTGAACTATAAAACTTGTTTTTTTTTTATCAAAAGAAAAGGTTTACTTTCGGATGCATTCGGAATTTGCATCTCATCAATTTTTATTTATTCCTGCTTGTACATACTTCAGTAATTGTGTGTGATTAAGTGATTATTGAAATTATTTTAGTTCTTCGACGAATTAAAATAATTTAAGAAAACACAATTAGTTATCGTTGTCAATTTAATGTCAACAATAATAAGAATAAAATATACCAACGGATTTATATTACATAACAGTAATGTACGAGAAATCGCGTAGCTGAACGTGCCTTATCTTTTATTTTTCATCGAAAGAAAAAGTTAGGTGCACCACAGTCTAAAGTCAAGTTCAAATTTCAAAAACGGTTTTGCGCGCAGATTTCTAATGAGAAAATAAGACTTCCGAGCTAGTGAGGTGAAAAAATAATTCATACCTAGTGGTGGAACTGGGACGTCGAACGACGGCAATACCGCGAGGAAATTTTTCATGAACTCTTCACTTCGGTAGAAATAACGGGTTTACGTGAAGATTTAATCGATCGTTCATCTAGTGACAATATCCACTGGACAACTGTATCTGAATATCCAACATGATAATAAGGCTTTAACCACTGTTGCGGCTGTGATGTCGATTATTGGGACAACTTCAGCCCACCGTGAAAATCGGTCTATAGCTGTTAAACAATAGCGATAACCGTTAGAAACTGGAAGAGGTCCTATCAAGTCAATGTGTACGTGCTTGAATCGTGCACGAGGCAAATGAAAATTAAATACTGGTGCAGAAACGTGACGCGTTATCTTTGCGCGCTGGCAGGACAAACACGTACGTGTCCATTCTCTTACGTCCTTTCGAACTCCGGGCCACATGAAACGTTCTGCGACTAATTGAGCAGATGCGTTGGCGCCGGGGCGGCTAAGTGAATGGAGGCTTTTTAACACCTGCTTGCGCAACATTTTGGTGACAAATGGCCTAGGAGTTGGCGTACTGACATCGCAATACAGTTGTTCCCTACATCCAGGTAATACCACCTTTTGCAAGCGGAGTGTTAAAAAGTCCGAAAGATACTGAGCAAGTTCCGAATCTGTAACTTGTGCTTAGGCGAGATCGATTGGGGCTTCCAACTCCTTGACCCGAGATAATGTGTCAGCGACTACATTGTCCTTGCCGGAAATATGCCTTATGTCGGTTGTAAATTGGGAGAGATAATACAAATGTCTGTAATGTCGAGGCGAACAGTTGCATTTACATTCGCTAAAGGCATAAGTGATTGGTTTATGGTCAGTATAGATGGTAAAATGTCTCGCTTCCAGCATGTGTCGGAAATACTTGATAGCTTCATAGATCGCCAGAAGTTCACGATCGTAAGGTGAGTATTTCATTTGGGAAGAAAGCCAAAAGCTGCCACATGCCTTCCTGGTGTAATGCAGGCCCCATAGCTATATCCAATGCGTCAGCGATTAATGCTAATTTAGCTCGGCAGTCAGGATGAGCGAGCAGTGCAGCATTAGCTAAGCTTTCTTTTGTATCTTTGATAGCCTTCAGGGCATCGTCAGATAGGTTGATTGGGGTTGAACCCTTGACTGCACCGGCAAGAAGCGCGTTAAGGGGAGCTTGGGTGCGACCGGCATGAGGCAAAAATCGCCTATAAAAATTTGCCATGCACAAAAATCCTCTTAATTACTTAACGGTTTTTGGTAATGGGTAGTCACGTATGGCTTGAACTTTAGCGTCAAGTGGTCTGGTTCCGCTCTCCAAAATACGATAACCTAGGAAGGTTACCTCGAGAGCCCCAAAGACACACTGGTTGCGTTTATCACTTGTGAAAACTTGACGCAGATGGTGCTCGTGTAGGGACTCGTGTTTCGAAAATACTAAAAAATCAACCAGGTAACAGTAGACGAAGTCCAATCCGCGTGTTATCTCGTCTACGTCATAAATAGAAATTCATATATACTAATGATATAAGGGGGTGGTGATTGCTGTTTTGGGTATACCATCCGGGTGGACAGGTGTCTGGTTATATGCCTTCACGAGATCGATGGTACTAAATATCTTACGTCCGGAAATACTATGAGTAAAGTCGTGAAGGTGTCTAATCGGATCCCTGTCTGGAATGGTCCGGGAATTTAGCTGCCTATAATCCCCACATGGTCTCCAACCGTTGTCTTTCTTTGGAGCGAGGTACAGCGGCGAGGACCAGGAGCTTTCGGAAGGCCTGGCTGTACTATTGGCGAGCATGGATTCGAATTCCTGTTATACCACTTTCAGCTTGTCCGGAGCCAGGCGTCTTAGTGCGCTAGAAACGGGGGGATCAGGTGTTGTGCGAATGTGGTGTTGTATACTGTATGGTATTATTATACGTAGAGTGGCAGCTGGTCGCGTGATTTCATAGAATTCCTGAATGAGCAAGCGATGAAAATGTGATTCTCCAGTCAATACCTTTACAGAATCGATAGCACAGTCAAGAGCGAATAAAGCACAAGCAGTAAGGCTAGTAGTATTATCTATATATAAGTTTCTGATTTCTACAATCTACTATAAGACTATAAAATGACAAAAAATCTACGCCTATTATAGGCTTCGTAACATTCGCGGCAACAAAACGCCAAGGATAATACGTAATCTTAAAATACGTAAGCCTAAGTCTAAATTAAGGTTGTGATAACCGAATATATCTATGGCCGTCCCGTTGGCTGCGGAGAGCTTGTAGGTGGTGGGAGTACGACGTTCACGCAGTAGAGTCCGGGGGAAGACGCACAGATCGTTCAGAGATCGCTACCAGTGTCGATCAAAAACTGAATCTTCGACCTTCTGTCTGTAATAAACAGGCGACCAGAAGACGCTGTCACCATTACCGCCCTTTGCGTTTCCCGACTTGTCAAAGTCGCAGGGCACGCACTTGAGAGCCTTGTCTCCGTGCTTCGAGTGTTACCAACAGATAAGATACTTCTTATGGGACGACTGCGACCTGTTGGATGATCGGTCACGTTGTCTGCTATAGGAACGTGGTCGGCGATGGCTCTGCCTGATCAGAGTTTTAACTTGCTGGCGTAGCTCTACGATCTCCTTAACCATATCGTTTAGTCAAAAGAATGGTTACTGCTGATGGAAGCAACTTGCTGTATCGGCGGTGCGATATCTCGAATCCAAGCGGCAAGGTTAGCCAAGATCTCCAGACTCGCTGAGAAATTGCGACGGCTTGCGATCTCAAAGCTCTTTGTGCATGAGAAGTTGTTGCACTTTCTTTTCATTGGAGGCACTCAGACTTTTATGAGTTCAGTTTTAAGCTTTAAATATTTGTCGCTGCCTGGTTGGTTGGTGATTATGTCCTTAACTTCACATGAAAACTGTCTGTCTAGCTGTCCGATGACGTAATGGAACTTGGTTAGGTCATTTGTGATCCCGACGATTTGGAAATGTCCTTCAATTTGTGAAAACCATATTTCCGGTTCTTTCGGCCAAAAGGGTGGAATGTGAATGCCGAATTTAAAAATGTCGGATGGTACAGTGGAATCGCGCTCTTTGTCGTCACGACTGTCTATTTACGGAATTTACCGTCTTTAGCCAGCGGCTATATACACTGATAGATATAACGAATTGCACAAAAGAACACAAGTACTGTTATGCTAAGACGCGACCGAAAAGACTAGATAATTGAAGCACAAAGCGACAGGCATTCAGCGTCGGGCCTACCGTATCGACTGGAGGTGGTGTGATCGGCCGGCGCAGGAGCCGCAGCCACGGTAAACAATAGTGACCGGTTTTTGTGTGCGCTGTTCCATTGCACTATTTCCGGGAACGTACGACACGACAAGTTGGCATGTCAAAATAATAATAATAATAATATGGTAATAGTACTTTTATGTATTATGTGTATGTATGCGTATAGTTATATATACCACAATTACTAGTTTATATATATTTATATTTTTTATTTAGTATTTAATGTTTTGTAGCCCACAAAGTTAGTATGGGAAACTATAATTAAATACATCAAAAATAAAAACTACATCAAATTGTAAACTAATCCCCTGGAACTCATGTGCACTGATGTCCTGTGCTTCCAAATGACACAAGCAAGTTACCCCATTAAATTCACAAGGCTGCTGGAACCACCATTCACACGGGGCATCAGGAAAGAAAGAAAGAAGAAGAAAGAAACAATATTTATTTGGTCTCATTTAACAAATATGTACAATGTAAATCTTAAATTATAACTAAACATTGAGATCCAAAATGGTCGCCACTCAGCATTTGCCGGGTTGTGCATGCAGAACAACCCGACGCTGATATTCTGTGGTGACCAAATAGATGAGCGGACGCCACCGACATACAACAACAAAATAAAATATAAAATCAAACAACTAACACAAAATATATAAATATGCGAATCAAAATAAATAAATATAAATAAATATTTAATATCTATTAGATTATTAAAGTTCTACTATTACAAAATTACCAACCTACGATAATTACCATTTCTACTAGCTTCATTTTCGTTCACTGATTGTGTGTGCTTTCCTTTATTTGTCACAAATTTCTTTTTTGCTTGTCTATTAAATACAATTTAAAATTACGTTTGAATGCGCCAATTGTGGCACAGTTTCTAATCGGAGGAGGTATATTGTTCCAGCATTTCGTGGCAGAATACCGAAAACTACCACGATATGCTGCCGTGCTGTGTCTAGGGCAAACCAAACGAGAAGATAACCTAATGTGACGTTGCGAAAAAGTAAGCTTTTCATACAGATACTGTGGATTTTTATTTTTTATTATACCGAAAAGCAAAGTTGCAAAGTGGAGAGAGCGTCGGTAGTCCATATTCAACAGATTTCTTGTCTTAAGGTAAGGTGATACATGCGTTCGTGGTGGAATCGTTAAACAGAACCGCGCGCAAGCGTTTTGAACACGCTGGATTATTTTTTTTGTTCTCGCCAACAAGCATTGTCCTATTACAGTGTCCGCATAGTTGAACTTAGCCAATATTAACGATTCACAGAGGTGAATCCGTAAATCTGTACTCAAGAACGAACGTATTTGGTACAAGACTTTTAACCTATAAAAACAATTTCTAGCCGTGTCAACCACATGGTTTTCGAATTTTAATTCACCGTCCATCAAAATACCCAAGTTTCGCGCCTCACACACTTGCGCTATGCAATCGCCCCCAATTGCCACAACTGGATTATGATTTTTAATTTTACGTATTTGAGCTTTCGAACCCAGCACAAGGAATTTCGATTTCACTGGGTTTAAAACCAAGCAATTACGGTTCGACCACCTTGCTATTCTGTCTAGGTCCTCATTAAGCTTGTGTGTCGCTACAGAAGCTTCACTTGGCCTGAATGTAATATACACCTGAAGATCGTCAGCGTAAAGATGATATTTACAATTTATTATGCATTTGGAAATGTCAGCACTATACAAAATGAATAGAATGGGTCCTAATATGGAGCCTTGTGGAACCCCTTGAGGTACGTAAGAAGCTGCAGATTGACTTTTCTTTCCATTGACATCGCACAATTCGACCCGTTGTGATCGATCACTAAGGTAACTTGCAAACCATCTCAACGCAACACTGTCACAACCATAATATGCAAGTTTGGAAATGAGTAACGCAATATTAATCGTTTCAAAAGCGCGCGAGAAATCTAACAATGTCAGCATAGTTCCCTCTCCACTATCCTGCGCAGCCAGAGCATCGTCAACAACGTCCAGGAGTGCCGTGGCTGTGCTTCGACCCGCCCTAAAACCTGACTGCTTCCGAGGTAAGATATTGTTAGTATTTAAGTACTCAGTGAGCTGCAAACAGATTGCCTTTTCAACTACTTTCGACATGAACGGTAGAATGCTGATAGGACGAAGGTCCTTCAGATCAGTAGGGTCACTAACTTTAGGTATAGGTTTATTTATTTATTTATTTATTTATTTATAAACACTTGGAAGCTTACAGTATTAACACCAAAGCGCTTACAAGTTAAATTGAACATATTAATAAGGAAAATAAAATAATAGATTGAATAAAATAACATCGAAAACAAAATAAATAGTGAAAATTAAAATTGCGCACAGCATGCCATTCACTCACACGGCAGCAGTACTCGATAGGTAGTTCAAGAACAGCAGTATCCCGCGATGAATAACATGCTGTTTGTCAAAGAATATGTCTAAATCTAAATCCTGATACTGGGTGAGCAATGCGTTTAGCAGCGCGATCGCGCGTGGAGTAGGTGCGTTATCAGCGCTTCGCGTGCGCGATGCGGCGCCACTGTCTGCGAAGAGACGATGTGGACGACGCGCGCGCGCGCTTAGGTACCGCGACGGCACTCCAACCAGGCCACAGCGCGCCAGCGCCTCCGGGTTGTAAATTCGGTTGGTGAGCAATCGAACATAATGGGACAGTAGCGTTTCCTTCCTTCTTAATGCAAGTGTATCCAGCCCCACCATGCCATTAACAAAGAGAGACGGATACAAAAACGGATAATACCCGTAGAGTCGCCTGTAAAGATAACGTGCTAATTTACGCTGGATTCGTTCCAACATAGTTTCATATTTTGCTTCCGAGGGATCCCAGACTATAGAGTTGTACTCTAGTCGACTGCGAACCAAGGACTTATATAGCATCACAGCAACTCCAGGATTCTTGAACTCGGAACCGACCCTCATAATGAACCCTAGTGTTTTGCTAGCTCTACTACAGATGGAAGTAATATGCTGTCGGAAGTCTAACCTGGAATCCATTGTCAATCCAAGATCATTAATCGTTTGGACTCTCGTCATTGGTGTCCCACACAAATGGTAGGTAAAACATAACGGTGTTCGGCTGCGAGTAAAAGTGATTGCCTTACATTTTGACACGTTAAAGAACAAACGATTTCTGTCAGCCCACCCAGCAACCGCGTCAATATCCAGCTGAAGCGCCTTGCAATCGTCAGCCCCGTTTATTGACGTGAACAGTTTTAGATCGTCCGCGAACATGAGGCATTTAGAATAACGAACAGACAGTGGCAGATCGTTTATCATTATTAAAAACTGCGTCGGCCCTAATGTAGAGCCCTGACTTATGCCAGATCGTGTGTAATAGCTGTTCGATTCGTATCCTGCGACTCGCACATACTGACGCCTATTCCGGAGGTAACATGAAAAAAAATTCAATAGTTTCGGTGTGAATCCGAAAGACGCCATCTTCTGCATCAGCACGTCGTTGTCCACAATATCAAAGGCTTTTTTGAAGTCAAAGTACGTTGCATCAACTTGCCGACCCAAATCCATCCCAATCATCACGAAATCTACAAAATTCACATGGTTAGTGGCTGTTGAACATGCTTCCCTAAATCCATGCTGGCAGTCAACGAGGCGAGGCCGAATCTGCCGTGAGATCTGCCTATTAATCATTGACTCAAATACCTTGCCGAACACTGACAGTATCGCTATTGGTCTATGCATCGCAACGTCAACGGTGGACTGACCACCCCCCTTCGGTACTGGGGTCACTCTGGAGATTTTCCAGTATTCAGGATACTTACAAGTATCCAAAGACAGATTGTACAAGTAAAGGAGAGGGCGCTCTAGAGCCGAAACACAATCCCTAACAAGAAATGGAGGAATTTCATCATGACCCGCCGCTGAATGAGGTTTCAACTTTTTAACCGCTACTCGCAGCTCCTTCGCTGTCAGTTCACTAATCGACACACAATAAGCATCCAATACATTCTCGTTTCTATGTACGCACTCAGGGTCCAATCGCGGCACGTTATTATGGAACACCGAGCTAAAATACGATGCAAAACCATCCACGGCATCCTGTCCAACAAGCAAATTGCCATTATGAACATAATGACGTGACGGCTGCCCATTACTTCGCTTCTCAGCTATGTATTTCCAGAAGGTTCTTGGCTCATTCCTGATGGCCTTCTCCATATGGTTAATATGATTTTGACTAGCGTTTTTTATTAGATGCTTACTACGCGTACGATAGTACTTATACATTGCCTCATTAAATTCTTTTCCCTCCCCTTTAAACTTTTTCAAATGGTAATACTTTGTTTCAATACATTTTATAATGTCCTTGGTATACCACGATGGATACACATAACGTCCCTTATCGCGTTTACCTTGCTTAATAGGCACGAATTTATTAATACAGTCAAACAATTTGTCATAAAAGACTCTGACCGCCTCTTCAACATTTCGTACTTCGAACAAGTCCTCCCAGTTAATACCTAACAAATGTTCATAAAGCAGACATAGATTAGCTTTAGAAAAGTTCAATCGCGGTGCTGAAAGTGGATTAGGACGAGGAGGGTGCATACGCAGTGGTAGCGCTTGGTCACCATGCTTGAAATTCACCTCTATCTCGAGCGCCGGATGGTAGGCATCACATGATACCAATGGATCGGTAGACCCAGTAACGGCGACCTCTTTGTCATCCGGCCCAACCAGTATCAGGTCTAAAATACCTCCATAATCATTTGCAATACAATTATATTGTTGTAATTTACAAAAGTCCATAAATAAATTAAATTGATTTTTTACATTAGCACTACATGAGTTTAAATTAAAATCGCCAACTATTAATACATCTGACATACCATGTGCACATAATATATCTTCGATACATGTCAAAACATTTAAATATTGTTCATCTTTATAGTTTGGCGGTAAGTAAACAACACAAAATAGCAACTTAATATTTTTCCAAGATATAACCACAGCAAGTAGCTCTTTATCGTTCGTTACACTGGGGACGTTCGTCACCTCCATCACACTATAACAGTCACGTACTGCCAGCAGCACACCACCCCCACCCTAACTAAGAGAAGCGCGCGCGCGTCACACAGAGTGAATCTACGCTATCGGCTCAAGCGATTTATTTATTTTTAAAATTACAAAATCTTGTTCTTTAAAGACAAATTTTACATAGTTGTGAAGTGTGTGACTTTGTCGAGATTGTGCTAAAAACTGAATCAAAATCGCGCGTTTAATTACTGAGAAATAAGCGAATATACTTCAAAATTTTTAGTTAACGGCTTAACGACCATGACCTACCATACATTCGCTGCTTAATTTTGTGCACGGCAAGCTGTCACCGCTGCGAGAAAGTGCGCAAGGAGCTGCGACGCGGGAGCCGAGTGTGGCGCATACCCGCGTTTACGCGTGCGTCACTTTTTACCGCGAGTCAACAGCATCGTTGGTCGGTCTCTACCCTTGACCAGACTTTCTATAAAATATTTGGGAAAGGTGAGCTTTTTGTGCTATTTACGTGCAGTCATGGACGCTCAAAACCCAGTCTGTGCTGGTTGTCGAAATGCAATACCGGATAACTACTTTTTGATTTGTTCGCTTTGCGGAAAGCATTATGACCTGCTCTGTGCCAATGTAGGAGAAAAGTTTTTTAGACTAATGCAACGTAAGAAGGAATGGAAATGCCTCGACTGTCATAGTAAGATGCCTAAAAAAGACAACTCCAATACACCAGTACGCTCATCTCTGTTAGTATTTGATAATGAAGACGGTGAGCAGAATAACGTCACTACTAGGCAAAAAAAGACCAACAAAAAAACTATAGAGGGCATCCACGTTAGTCCCATTCATACTCCACCCGATGATGTATCCCATTACTTGGAAGTTGTCAGAACTATTTTTCGTGAGGAATTGAATGGCGAGGTTGTAGAGCGCCTGACAAATAAAATTAGCAAAGCTGTTGAAGTCTGCATTGGATCAGTTTTGCGTGCTTCATTTGAACAGTTAAATAATAAGATAAACTCCTTGGAACTGAAACTCCAAGATATTGTAAATAATAAACATCCTATTGCACAAAGACAGGAGGTTGAAATGGAAATACCGTTACCAAAAATTAATCAGGGTACAAATGTCACCAACACAGAAAGTGTTCCTATAGTAACAGGACTTTCATCAAGAGCCAGTAACACAGCAAAGAGTAAATCTAAAAAGCCTAGGAAGTCGCCAGCCTCACCTGTACCATCTACAACTCCAATACCATCGCCAAAAAGGCATTACCCTGTGAGTGTGAATGTCCATAGAGAGAACACCAATGTCGATGAGGAGGAGGACTGGATTGAAGTGAGACAACGGCGTGTACGTCGCTCCTCGCCACAGGTACTCCGTGGCGTAGCGATGCCCGGCTCTACTTTACTTGAAGCTTCGGACCGGTGGAAATATTTTCACTTGTACTATGTAAAGCAAGGCACTACTGTTGATCAGGTTAAGAACCATCTTACATCAATTTGTAATAACGATAATTGTACTGTAGAAGAACTAAAGGCGCGTGGGAACTACGCTTCTTTCAAACTTGGAGTTCCTTATCAGATGGCTGAGTGGGTATTAGATGCAAAGAATTGGGCGACCAATATATGTGTCAAGCCATGGAAGCAGTTCTTTCGGTCCAGAAGTGAAGTTAAAGGGAAAAAATAAACATCTAAAGAGGATTCCTTTTTACTATCAAAATGTCAGAGGTCTCCGCTCTAAGACTACTAAATTCTACAACAATGTACTTACATGCTCAGCGGACGTCATAGCACTGACGGCTAAGCGCGTTTGACTAAGGCTTCTTTCCAAATCGTTGGAAAGACACCCGCTTGCATGGATTGGTTTACAATATTTGTCAGAATACCCAATATTCGTGGTAATGTCAGCAATATCATGTCTAAGGTAATACCATCAATACCCTGTGCGTTAGATGAAATACTTCGAATTATTTTTGACACCGTTAATTCACTGACTGGTTTAAAACTAAAAATGTTGGAATTGTATCGATTAGTTTCAAAGTACATTAAATCAGAGAAACTGGCGTTGTTTTTTCCAGGAATGTTAAGAAAATGCCTATTGATAAGTTGAGGGTTAGCTATATGTAATGGTAGATCGGACGATTTTTTGTTGAGGTCTATTACATTATTTTTAATATTTTTCCAAAGTGCACGTGGATTTCTTATATGTTTATTAACGTGGTGTTCGAAAAAGGCTGCCTTTTCACTAAACAAAGCTGCAGTCACTACACTTTTTAAATCTTTGTAATATTTTTTGTCACTATCGAGTTTAGTAACTCGACTTTTGACGTGTGCTTCATCACGTAGTCTCATCATTTCTTTAATGGTTGGCGTAATCCAGGGGTAATTTTGAGTTTTAATATAAATTGTCTTCTCAGGGGCGTGAACGTTAAAAAGATGTAATATATACGCATTAAATGCATTGACAGAATCGTTCACATTCTCACACATAAGCCGCTCCCATGCTATGGCCTCTACATCATCATTGAAATAATTTAAATTAATATCCTTAAGCGGTCTAAATGTTATCCATTTAGGTACTGGTTTTGGTTTCTTAACATGTAAATCACATGATATAAACGCATGATTACTAAGGCTAGTTACGTGGTCAACGCACACGTTGCTTACTTTAACACTGCTGCAGATTAAATCTATCAGCGTCTCTGAGTGTTCAGTGAAGTGCGTAGCCTGGGTAACATATTGCTGGAGACCCATATAGTGCAGAAACTCTAAAATTTTTTTTGTGCTACAATCATTAATTGAAAGTAAATTCACATTAAAATCTCCCACAAGGATGAAATGATCAAAGGAAGAAAACGTGTTAATTGACTCTGCCAATGCGTCAATAAAAGTATCTAATGGGACCCAGCGTGGACGGTACGCGGTGCCGATTGCAAGTCTTTGACCACAAATTGTAACTCCGAGCCACATTTGCTCAACGGGTGGTGAATGGGGATGTTCTAGAAGACGCGCGTGTATCCCACGTCGCAGATAAAATCCGACCCCCCCGCCACGCGAGTAACGCCCCGCAGGTCGGGGTATATGGCGCAAACGGTAACCCTGAGGAGCGGGCGCACGCGCTTCCTCACCTACACGCAGCCAGGTTTCATTAATTGCTAAAATATCAACCGCGTGCCGCTCCAGAGCCACCAGGAATTCATCTTGTCGCGTGCACAGGGAACCCGGATTCAACAAACCGAGTGATACATGTTTGGCCTTAATGAATTGTACGACGAACGAGAAAAGAATCTGAATGTACTTGCAATTTGATAAATACCGCCTGATCAATGTCAAGTGACGCCTGTCAACAGTGAATGGCCTTTGCAACACCGTAAAGCTTCGAAAATCTGAACAACTAAATTTGAAGCTTTTTGTGATATTACTGGATGGAATAATTATAATAATTATCATTATTGTAACATAAATACTACTAAACAGTAATCGGATAATTATACTAATAAAATCAACAAGCGAAGAGGAATTTAAAATATAATAAATATACTTAAATATATAAGTTAGTATTTTACATGAACAACATATTGCAGTTGATTGAGAATTATAGTTTACATACCAATGTTCTAATCTAAACATATTAATTAATCTATACCAATAAAGTATTCTATAATACTTCTTAAACTTTTGCAACATACAGCAATGTTTACAGTAAAAAAAACAACATGAAGTAGCACACTATAGGAAAAAAATTACAATTAGACATACTCAGGAGTTCAGCACCAGTTTGAATACGGTGACAATATCTTTTCCTAAAAATAAATATGAAAACAAATAAAATTTTTAAAACGCTACAAAAACAAGCATTATTATACGTACTACAATTAAAATTCAATATTTTAAAATACAGTTCCACAAAGAAGATAGCTCTCATAAGTACTAAAGAAAACAAGAATATGTAAACGCACACCAATAAATTACATTGAATTTTCAGGTATGGCCAACACGTGAAGTTCCAAAAACCTTTGCAAGATCTCCGTCGGTACGCAATCGGTGCCGCTCTTTCTCATGCTCTTGGCGAGCGTACACTCTGCCACCGCGTGTCCATACATACTTCCATTTCATTTGGGCAGCCACCTCGCGCGCCCTCTGGAATAGCTGCCGATTGTGCCTAGTGAGACGTTCATTGACGTAAAAGAATCTCGTGGCACCCTGCAATCCCATGCCCTCAGTGGAGAGGCGACGACGTACTCGAGCGGCCTCCAGAATCGCGTCACGCGTGTGACGACGAGTCAACCGCACGGCAAGTGGCCTCGGTCTCGGCGCTCCCTCGCCCTCCAAAAAAGCACGCGGTGGCCCCACTCTCTCCGCGGACACTATATCGCGATCTTCGAGTTGCACACCTAATTTCATGGCGATGGTCTGAACGGCGTGAACTGTGTTTTCATTTCTTACTTCAGGAAAGCCCGCTATCTCAACATCGTTAACGAGCATTTCCTGGTCTTTGTCATGTATTTCCATTTTTAACTGTAAGATAGTGCCATCCAAATCTGAAGCATTACACTTATGGTTGTGATTCTCATTAAGTTTGCTCTCTAAGATGTTAATTCTATCTTCCAGCAGCTCAATACGGATATTTTGTGCTTTGATTGCGTCAAAAAGCCCCGCCACCGTCTCTCTAAACATGCACATTTCTTCACGAGCAGCTCTCATCTCACCTGAGAACAGTTTCAGTTCCTCCATGATGCTACTCGCGACAACCTCTGTACCACCGAGATCCTCTTTCCGATTTCGATTGAAACTGGGATTGGCCGCCTCTTCCTCGGCAGCAACAGGCCTGAGGGACTTGGCACGTAAAAGCTGCACGGCTGCACGCGTAAAAGGTCTGACAAAACGCCTTAAAAAGAGTGATCTTGACATTCCCGACACAACGTGCGAACGTAAAGATGTGACGGTTTTCGTGGCGAAGAAAAAGTGAGCATGGGCGGGGCACATGTCGACAATGGACGAGAGGCACTGGACAAGGCGGCAGGATATCAGAGGGCGCGGCAGACAACCGCAGCCCTGGATGGATGACATCCGATAAGTTGGGCACAAGATCGGTAAGAGTGGAAGTAGAGGGATGAGGCTTACATCATTAATAATTTTTTTAAGAACCGAAATTGAACGTTTAATATAAAATCATATCATTTTTTTTTCTAGATGTGAATATTTATAAATATATTAAGTGTACAAAATTCACACCAAGACAGTGTTGACACCAAGCGTAGCATTTTGTACTGAATGAGATAGAATGAGTCCTCAGCTGCTCTACCTACCTTATTTTCAGGTGAACTTCCACTTGTAGGACTCTCCTGGAACTCGCCAGTTAGTCTGCTGAAATTCCTAATAAAACATTTGCCCACATTATCTGCTTCCACTTGTAAGGCAGGTTTCGTAGTTCTCTTTCGTAGCTGCATAGCCGTAGACCATATCTTGTAACTCCATGAAAAGAAGAAATATTCCGAAAAAATGTTATTTATTCATTTCCAGTAATTGGACTCCAATGTGAACCTATCAATCGCGTAAAGCTAAAATCTCGATGTCCTTTATTAATTTTACGATAAGAACTTTTAAAGTTCTATATTCTATTAGAATATTTACTTTCTTTCTACATAATAATATTTTTTTTACGCACACATTCAACATAGCCCCGCACTAGGGAAACCCTGTGTCGCGGGTGTCATGGACACACACATAGACAACCACAAATTACACCCAAACTCACTAGAGATATAATTGCCATACAAATATTTCTCCCGGCCCGGGAATCGAACCTGGGACCTCTGCGTGGCAGTCCGGCATGGTAACCATTTCGCCACCGAGGCAGTTGAAATATGTAGTAGGTTAGTAGAATATTTAAAAATTCACGGCCAGTGCGCACCAAACTCTAACGTCTACTCCACCGTTCATTTCATTACCTTGATTTAATGTTGTTTCTCCAGGAACCGGAAAAAGCTTATTACGAAATTATCATATTATTGTAATTCGACAAGACATCTGTGTGCAATAATATCCGAATCAGAGGAAAATCAGAACTCAGATAATAAGTAACGGTTCCTTTTCTTTTTTTTTTATATTTATCCATTTGACCGCAAGGGCAGTGTTATTACAATGTCAGAAAGCACTATAATGCGTTATGTTGTTCTCGATCAATACAAAATCGTGGATGATGTTTGGTCAAGGGAGTAGTATGCGTTAATATAATTAAATATAGATAATTAATCACAGCTCACACACAAAAAAAAACAAAAACAGTACATAGACAACTTAGAATTAATGTAGACAAACGCGGCTTTATCGCTGAAAGCGCTCTCTTCCTATAGCCTTTGAGGCACAGGAAAACTGAACAGAGAGGCAGACGTAGAGTGCCAGTAGTAAAAATTTGAATGCGTTTCTAATAGGAAATGAAACTATTTTTCCGGATTTAATTCGCGTATATTTGAGAACCGTGACCACGGGACCTGTAAAAGGCCCGAAACCTTGGTTTGTTTGAAAAACAAATATACGCCATTTAAATCCGGAAAAATAGTTTAATTTCCTATTTAAATGCATTATTAAAAACTTACATTATAAAGTAATAAATAAGCATAATATTATATACCTACATGTATATGTATGTAATTTCAATTAAAAAATACCTTGGAGTGCCAAGGTCGCTCCCCGAAGTCTTCGAAAAACCCAGAAGAATGTTGAGGTTTTTGGAGAAGCTTGGTGGCACGAGTAGGACCCTGCACCCACTACACGCAAAATAGGCGCTTGGACGTCGAGTTACGGACAACAGCCCGTTACACCATACCATACCATACCATGGGAAGCGATTTAGAATGTTGGATGGATTTCATATATAAATACGTATATAATTAAATATAGTAATTACGTATAAACAAATTGTAATCTTTGTAGCTTAAAGTGGGGAACTAACTAAAGTCCCAAAATCTTATATGTATGTAAAGATTACAACTTTAGTATAGTAAGCCAAACAATTGTACTTTTTTTATAGAAATAAACAATTTAAATTTAAAATATACTTTTTTAAACTACTTAGAATTCTGTTACGTAATTTGGCTTAAGATGAAGTGAGACTAAAAATAGACATTTTGATGTATTTCGACTTCAAGGAAAATCGGTTTTCTGACATTAAAAAAACGTTTTTTTATAAACAAGTCGTGCCTGATGGTTGACGACACGCCTGTCCACAACCATGGCAGTGACGCACAGAGCTCTTTAAATCGCAAAGGTCTGAAAACTGTTTTAGTAGGTACATGCATGTGATACCTCGTAAGGGTGTAGCAAATTACGCTTAAAATTAAGGTTAGAATTAAAATTGAAATACATTTTAGACTTGAACGTAGTTGATTAACGTCGATTTTATAGTATGTGTACATTTATTTATTGTTATACATATGTTATTTATATTTAATTCAAAATCCTAAATATATCTAGATTTGTATTACATTACATTATATTATGTTAATTATTACAATCGTCATTCAAGAACTCACGTACAGTGTAGTAGCATTTTGATAACAGTAAATGTTTAAGTAAGTGGCAAAAGATTTATCCCATATTTCCTCTTTCATTGTCAGGTATTTTGTTATAGATTTGTACGGCTTTATAGTGTGGGCTGTGAATATTTGCATTTTTATAAGCTGAGTTTGTAATTGTTTTAGTTCGCTCGACCGTTTCTCAACCGATATGAAATTTGAAATGCATAAAATTACAATTACTATTCTACAAAGATTTTTTTCGATCTGTCCTGAGGTAATTGAACTCAACGGTTTAATTTTATTTTTTAGCGTGCATGACGTCTCATCGCAGTCGACAGGAGAACCTTCGACATCCCTACAAGCAAGTGTCCTTAAACATGCTAAGGTATCCTTACGTATAACGTGGTATCCTTAGCATGCCGAAGCATCCTTAGGCATGCCGAAGCATTCGCATTGTTACGGGGGTGTTCTAAATAAAAGAAAAACTACCCTTAGTTAGTAAAACAAAGTGTCTTTATGAACCGTTTGTAAAGACCAGCTGCTGGTACTTCCAGGCTGTTCCGCCGAAGTAATATCCGGGATTGGTAAAGCCGGGAATGGAACCGTCAGCTGAAGTGTAGTCCGGTTGGTGAAGATTTGCTGGGTTCAGATAATAGCTTTCCGCCGAATGGAAATCCAGGGTACAGTTGTGGAAATTTCTGGGCTCAAGCCAGCCGATATAAGGAACCGGGAAGCTCGAACCCAAACCAGTGGGGTTTAAATTTACCGAAAGATTTTAATTACAGAAGGAAAATTACAAAAATAATTTACTTTCGCGGAGACCGCGTATGAAACCGCTAATATCAATAAAATGAGTGTGCATCTCTCACTAAGACAGATTTTACCCATCCTGCGTAACCGCATAGTCGCACCCAGCTCCTGGAGCATTCAAGGCTTCCGAAGCATCCCCAAAGCGGCCGAGGCATTCCGAAGGCGGCCGGCTCGGTATCCCTAAGCATTATCATTGAAGTTTCGACAGCAATGCCATAAATCATATATATATCATATTCAGTTGGCTGTGAGCACTCGTTTGAGCTAGTTGTGTATCTTTTTAACCGCAGCAGTCCAGTGGTTCTCAAAAATTTTCGTATTGTCTCGGTAAAATATTAAAACTTTCAAAATGTTCAAGTGCGCACTTTGTGAGTCTGATTTCAATGATGGTGTCCAATGTACGGTTTGCCTAAAAAACCTAGATTTCGCGTGTGCTGGTATCACGGAAATTGGATTTAGAAAACTGGGGCCGGAACGCAGAGGTAGCTGGAGATGTAGCTCTTGTAAAATATCGCCACCTTCTCCCACTTCCTCGAATGTAACTCTCGAGACTATAATGCTCGAGCTGCGTGGCATGAAGCAACAGCTTTTGTGTCTTCCTGGTATGGTGCAAGACATTCGGTCTATTAAGGAAGAAGTGTCTGAGTTAAAGACCTCGAGCCAGTTCATCAGTGACAAGGTAGATGATCTCTCTCAGAAGTTAGAATCTGCAGAAGTTAAAATCAAAGCTCTTGAGAAAAACCAGGAGGAGCTTGTTGCCTTTCGAAATAAGCTTCTTGCCCTTGAAACTGATGTTGTGTCCGCCGAACGCCGAGTCAGACTTAACAACATTGAAATCAAGGGTGTGCCCATTAAAAAAGATGAAGACTTATATTCTGTTGTTAACAAGATAAGTTTGGCTGTTGGGTATAATTTTCCCAAAAGTCAAATTAACTATATAGCTAGGGTGCCCCTTCGCAATTCCGCAGATAAGTCCATTGTGGTGAGTTTCATCAACAGATATGTAAAGGAAGAATTTGTTTCGGCGGCCCGCAACATGAAAGACTTGGCCGCTGGATTAATAGGTTTCCCAAATGTTAATACGAAAGTATTCGTGAATGATCACCTGACCCCAGAACATAAGAGTCTACTAACAAAAGCGAAGTCTCTAGCAAAGAGTAACAACTACAGCTTTATCTGGGTGAAGCACGGCAAGATTCACATAAGGAAGAGTACTGACTCCAAAGTTTTTATTATTAATTCCGAGAAAGATTTAAACAAAATTGTCTAAACTGTTTATTTACAATTGTTGATTTATTTGATAACACTTATACTTTAATGTTTAATAGAAAGAAAATAGACTATTTATTTTCATCGTTTGATTTAATATTGCAAGTTCACAGATTTATATTTGAACAAAATTACTTTAATTGCTTATTTACAATCTTTGTTTTAATCATTAAATCTCATATGTTAAACTTTGTAACACAACATTTGCACTTTTTATTTAGAATTTGTCGTATAATCTCAAAATCTTACATGTTTTATAAAGTTGTTTATATTCATTACGGTTTGCTTGTAAGTTTGACAATCGCTGACTTTTTACCTGCGCTTGGGCCGTTCTATTGTTCTCGCTCGTGCTTCTATTGTATTCGCGTGGCTGGGTATTTTGTTTGCTTACTATTCGTAGATGTTGTTGCTAACTCGCACGCACTCCGACTTCGGTTTGTATTCTTCATTTTTTTAAATGCTATTACCCTCGTAAAAAATATTACAACAAAGATAATATTGTATTGGTTATTATTGCTGTGTGCAACTTGTGCATTTTTATTATTTCACAGTTATAAATATGTTATTCAATTATGTTGTTATAGGAAATTACGTGTTGCTACTCTTTCTATAACCTCTCTCGAACATTTACTCATTGTACGGTCATTATTCACAGTATTCTTACGCTGTTATACGAAACTATTAGTTTTACATTTTAATAAATGGCTACTATGAATTGTAACAACCTATTGATCTACTATCAAAATGTTAGGGGGCTTCGTACCAAAACAAACACTTTTTATCGTAATGTATGTGCTTGTATATATGATGTAATTATAATTACTGAATCATGGCTGGTTGATTCTATTGTTGATAGTGAGTTGTTTGACAGTAGGTACGTGGTATGGCGTCGGGACCGCGACTATTCATTCACAAAACAGGCGAAGGGTGGTGGCGTATTGATAGCTACGCGTAGGGATTTATGTGTTACACCGCAATCATTATTTCACTCCACTGCTGAAGATCTTTGGTTAACCGTTTCTTTTAGGACACGCAGTGGTTCTATAAGGCTTAACATTTGTGTACTTTACTTATGCCAACAAAATAATGGTCTTTCCTTTTCCCAACAACTTAATAACTTTTGTACTCAGTTAAACAAAATTGTCCTGACCTATCCTGACGACAGATACCTAGTAGTGGGTGACTTCAATCTCAGTGCAATCGAGTGGAAGCCTGGCGTTAATGGAGGGCTGTCCTTGACTCCTGGTTTAGGAGCATCTTCTGACGAAATATTTCTCTTAGACGAATTAAACAGTCTCAATTTTAAGCAATATAATTTTATTAAAAACTGTCAGGACCGAATCCTCGATTTAGTGTTGAGTGAAGAAGATGTGGTGGTGTCACGTTGCAGTAATCCACTAACTCACATCGATCCTTTTCATGAAGCTCTAACTATACAAATGAAGCTTATAGGTCTTGATAATCTTAGGGCTCTTCCGCGCAATAAAATACTTTATAGCAAAGGTGACTACAATCTCGTCAATTCGGAAATATCGAATGTTGACTGGAATACTGAATTGTCTACAAGACCGCTTGATGAAGCAGTGGACTTCTTTTACACCCACATTAATAATATAATAATTAGGAATATACCTTGCAAATCTGTATCGTCTAATATGTTTCCGCCATGGTACTCTTTGCCCCTGAAGAAGGCAGTTAAAGAAATGCATAAGTATTTAAGGAAGTTCAAAGTGTATGGAAATAGGTCAGATGAAACTTCTTACACTATTTTACGAGACAGAATTGTGGTCATGGAATCCAAATGTTATGAGAGTTATATTCATAATACTGAATCATCGATTGCCAACAATCCCAAACACTTCTGGTCGCATATTAAATCCCGCTCCAAATGTAATACAATGCCTAGTAGCCTGTCATATGAAGGTAAAATAGTTAATACCGGTGAATCTATCACAAAAGCATTTTCTGATTATTTTTCCACATTTTTTTTACCGAAAGACAATACTGATGTTGACAGCTTGCTAAGAACTCTTTATTCTAGCGACGAACTTTCGTCTGCGCATATCTCTCATGTGGAAATAGATGTCAGTAAAGTGTGTAAGCTCCTTTCTAAATTAGATATTTCCAAAGGAGCTGGACCTGATAATCTTCCCGCGTATTTTCTAATTAAAGTAGCTTCTTCGATTTCTGTACCCGTAACCATTTTATTTAAGAACTCCATCTCCTCCTGTACAGTACCGTCGGTGTGGAAACGCGCTTATGTTACCCCCATACACAAAAAGGGCTCCAAAACTGAAGTTATTAATTATCGCCCCATATCGAAACTTTGCATCATATCCAAAATTTTTGAAAGAATAATTTACAGACAACTATTTGAATCAATTAAAACTAACCTTTCACAGTCTCAGCACGGGTTCATTAGGGGTAGGTCAACAACATCTAATTTAGTCTTGATAAATGATTTCATATCAGCATCAAGGGAAGCCGGGGACCAGGTTGACGTGATCTATACTGATTACAGCAAATGTTTCGATCGCATAGATCACTTCATACTGCTCTCAAAAATTAACAAACTTGGGATTCGTGGCAACCTTCTACGATGGTTTGCTTCTTATGTTGACAATAGGTCTCAGGCAGTTGTTGTCAGCAATTATATTTCTAGTTGGGCTAAAATATCAAGCGGCGTGCCCCAGGGATCTTTACTGGGACCGTTGCTTTTTACTATTTTTATTAACGATATTCACTTATGTTTGACATCTAGTAACCTGCTATGTTTTGCCGATGACATGAAAATATACTCCAGAATTTCAACCAACTTTGATGCTGAGGCTCTCCAAACTGACTTGTTGATACTGGAGGAATACTGTATCTCCAATAAGCTCGACTTAAATCCTGCCAAATGCTCAATAGTAACCTACAGTCGCAAAAACAATCTCTTAGTCTTTAATTATAAACTTGGCGGCCAGGTACTTAAACGAGAAGACATAGTTAGTGATTTGGGTGTCACATTCGACAATAAACTTCTGTTTGATGCGCACATAGACAGAATGGTGACCAAAGCATCACGTGCGCTGGGGTTTATAATGCGTCGGTCTAGCGAGTTTCGGGATATTAAGACAGTTAAAATCTTGTACTGTACGTTTGTTCGCAGTATTCTGGAATATGCGTCACAGATCTGGAACCCGCAATATGAGGTGTACATTTCGCGTATAGAACGTATTCAAAAAAGATTCATTCGTTTTTTATGTTTCCGAACTAAGCGACAATATCATAATAATAACTACCTGCACATTTGTAAAATTCATCACATTCTTCCCCTCTACATGCGTCGTCAAATAGCCGATTGCGCATATATTCTAAAAATTTCTCAAAATATAATTGATTGTCCCGAATTACTATACAAACTCAACTTTTTGGCTCCCACACGTAATTTCAGGGTTAACAAAGTATTTGACATACCTATAGCTTCAACCAATTACAGAAAAAATTCGTTTCTGCTGCGAGCTTGCAACAACATCAATAACGTAGTTAATAAAATAGATATTGATATCTTTAATACCAAAATTGTCACAGCGAGAAAATTACTCAGCGACTTCTTTTTTATTTTTTTTTTATTTCTTAGGAAAGTCTTTTTTATTTCTTAGG
>NW_020654880.1:0-2086 GCF_003589595.1 Hyposmocoma kahamanoa
TGCGGTATCTGGTTTAACATAAGGGACTCATCACACTTATCGAATCGGCTACGGCTGAAGCCAGTCAGAAAAACTTTATATCCATGCACGACGTTGT
Organism: Hyposmocoma kahamanoa; assembly: GCF_003589595.1. Classification (NCBI taxonomy): domain Eukaryota; kingdom Metazoa; phylum Arthropoda; class Insecta; order Lepidoptera; family Cosmopterigidae; genus Hyposmocoma; species Hyposmocoma kahamanoa. The sequence goes on from NW_020654880.1 coordinate 98, forward strand.
GCGTTGCGCTGTATTGAATCGCATCATCCGAGCCGAAGCGACCCGCATGTCTTTTTCACTCTTATTGCATGTCGATAAGTGTTGTAACTCTAAAACTACAGACACAAAATGTATGTGGTTAATGGGGCAACTGTAAGGGAAACCAAATTTTTTTAGGGGATTAAAAATATTTTGTTTTTAAATTTGTTGGTATTACAAGTACCTTAAATAGCTTAAATACGTTTTTTACGCTCTGTAAAGGTTTATACGGGTGGATAGATATTTCTTTACGCCTCCTAAATAACAAAAATCCACACTGGCGTGGTTGTAATTTTTTTCTCCTTGGATGCTCACTAACGTCGTGGTATTTGATATGATAGCGGTGAAATCGAAAAAAAATCCCACCAAGTATTAGTAATGTGAGCATTAACTACGTTTCGGTTTTGTTGGATGCTAAGGGTGCTGGTGAACTACAGGCATGCGGGATTTGTCAGCTTGTATCGCATGATGACGGGCACAGTGGTAGTGCCCCTCAGATCTTTGTGATTTAAAACTCTGTGGCACTGCAACAGTTATGGACAGGTGTGAAAAGAAAAAGTCGTGCGCTTGGTTAAGCGATACCACCGCACGCGCGCACGACTTTTTCGTCCTGTAACTTGGTATCATAAAAAAAGTTGTTAAATACTAAATAAATTCATCAATCTTGGCAGCCCTAAGGGTTGCACGTCACATAAAATAATCAACCAATTACAAATAGCATGGCCAAAGTATTAGCCAATAGTAAATGAGCTAATTGTGACTACAAGGGGTTTAAAACGTGTGTATGTATATGCACATTCTCGACTTTATACAGTTCTGAAGCAAACCTTTATTATATTATAATAAACAGACTACAACACCTTTAATACTATTGCAGTAGAGCCGGCTTGTCCTTTCTCATATTTTTTATTCATTTAAGAGAAAAAGAAATCGAATTGTCGACTCAACTCAGCGATTTAGTAGAAACACAATTAATTTATGTGTCGTTATATGACGACAACACTTGGATCGATTTTCTGGTGGATCAAATTTGTTTACCTTGGTAGGGAGTAATGCTTTTTTTTTTATCACAAATCTTCACTAAGTAGTTAGCTTGGATTTGGAATATACCATTGTGGGGTAATGATGCTGACTCAACACATTCTTAACGTATTTGTATGTTTGCAGGTGTGTGGCAAAGTTCTCTCATCAGCTTCATCCTACTATGTTCACATGAAACTTCACTCCGGAAATAAACCCTTCCAGTGCACGGTAAGTACCTAAATAATAAATAGTCCATTATTTTTATAAAATATTTTTATAGAAATTACGAGCAACTAAGCTCGAATAGAATTACTGTACTTTTTGCGTCTATATAATGGCGTTGCCAATAATAATAGCAGACCCGAACATTTTTATTATAAAATTAGGCATTTATATTGTGACAAAATAAAAAAAATGTGAGATATAATAGGAGTCATATCACGTCAAGTGGTCGAAAAAGCAACCTGGCTGCTTAAACTTTTATCCTGGGGCTTAAATTAAAGTAATGTAAGAAATATAGGCAAAATGCGATGCGATTGATGAAATGAAATGAAATTATGTTTTATTTCTCAATCACAAAGCAGGCTTTAGAGTAGGGAACTTAAGGTTAAGACAAGCCCAAATACCAAGATTAAGATATTAGCTTATCATTATTTACAATCACTAATCAATACATAATCATAAACTATCGACTCTGTGCTAAGCGCGACATCATTTCCAATGACGTTTAGAATCACCTTCAGTTGTCGTTGAACAGATTTTATGCAAAAAATCCACGAGATACGTAGCGTTATCCTATTATTATCCTATTAGCGTTATCCTATTACCGTTATTCCTACAAATTAAGTCCACAGGCATATAATTCGGAAAGCTAACGAATTTTTGTTTAAAAGTAAAGTTTATTTGGAGCATGAATAAACACTTCAGCACATAAATATATAATTTCCA